>NW_008675023.1:0-8623 GCF_000695815.1 Acanthisitta chloris
CTGCATTTCCTTAGGGAATGTATTATGAGAACCATTCCTCAGGTGACAAAAGGATTTGGACAAGCCTGTCCTGCTGGAAGGATACTCAGTCACCAGAATATCTCAGACATAATCACACACCCTGGGATAAAGCTGCATTTCTAAAATGTCACATCGTTCTGTAATGCCTTGATGGGTAATCACAGGTACTAATTGGCTTTCACTTGGAATAATTTATGCTCTCCCTTGAACATTAGGCTTCTTCACTGGATTTCTTCAATCCATTTGGTGACTGGATCCCAGTAATCCATCAGCCTACCCTTTCCAAATGAGGCTGTGGGGACTGAGAGATGCAGATTCCATTAAGTTAATGGGAATCATATGGCAAAGCCTCATCATCTCACCTTGAAAATTCAGTCCCACTGGTTCAGTGGAGACTGGTACTGTAAAGAGTGGCAATATAGGGATTTCCCAGCAGACAAAGGAGTTTAAAACTCTCATAGATTAACAGATTTGTTGGAAAGACTTGTTACTGCTTTTCTTGCCTCATTTCGGCAGGACTGTAATGGACTCAGATATTTCTGTATTCTGTTATGTAAATTGTTACCTCTTGCAGAAAAAAATGTTACTCTCCTTAATGACCTCAGTGCAGAGGAACATCCCCCAAAAACCAGGAACACACACACCAGGAACTCAGGCAAAGCACCTCAATCTTAGCAACTGGATGCCAGATCTTGTTATGCACAAAATTGTTCCCACAGCATCGATAAAGCAAAGTTTAAGGTCAGCAGGAGAAGGAGCCACGAGGTCTGCAGACAAAACTTCATCCTGAGTCATTTGAGTAAGTCATTTGAGGAGTTTACCAGAGAAACCCAAACTCCTGCACCAGGAACTCAGGCAAAGCACCTCAATCTTAGCAACTGGATGCCAGATCTTGTTATGCACAAAATTGTTCCCACAGCATCGATAAAGCAAAGTTTAAGGTCAGCAGGAGAAGGAGCCACGAGGTCTGCAGACAAAACTTCATCCTGAGTCATTTGAGTAAGTCATTTGAGGAGTTTACCAGAGAAACCCAAACTCCTGCCCAGTATTTGAGTCATTTGAGGAGGATCACCACAGTTTACCAGAGAAACCCAAACTCCTGCCCAGTATTTCCAAGCATGAACCCTACCTCCCAAAGTAGCTGAGAGTAGGAAATGTGTCCCATATTTCTTGATGAGGTTTTCTGTGATCTGCTGAAGGGTTGGGCGCCGTCCCAGGAGCCTTATGTTCCGGAAGAATTCCGGGGCGAGTGGCAGTGGAGAGCCAAGGAAATTTCTTCTTTCAACGGCAAGATTGTTTACTTTCCAGCGGCCAAACTCTCTGCAAAACAAAGCAGTTCTCATTCAGAAAGATGTCACTCAGACAAATGTTCTTCATTTGCAAACGACTCTGCTCTGGTGAGTAGCTGGGGGCGACTCGCTGGGTACTGCGACTGGCCCTGACAGTGATACTCTGTCATGTCTTGGAGGCACAGGACAAGCAAGGAGTGTTATTTATTAAAGTGGAGACAGCACTCCATAACAAAATAATTGTTTGGAAAGAAATAAATAACAAATAAGCCACTTAGGTTGCTGCTGTTGCTGTTGGGTTTGTGTGGCCTCTGCTGTGAGTAGAGCTCTCAACCCACCAGATTTGCTAGAAACACAATGATTGTCCCAAATTTGGACCTAAAGCAACAAGTTTTTCGAGCACAAGGCAAATTTTAAAGTCATAACAAGAAGGAGTCCATGTTCCCTTCTGTTTTTGTTGACTTAGGCACAGAGCTGGTCAATATGAACAGTTTAGAGAAACACTGTCCCACCACACTTGACCTTCCTATGGTAATTCCAGTTTTCCATACCTTTGGCCTCCATTTCAAGGAAATACACAGGCAGCAAGACTGATGCCTAGAAACAGGTGACTTTTCAGTTGTTGGAGGGTTATAAGTGAATTCAAAGACTCGTCCCCTTCCCCTCTCCAAAATAAATCAATGGCAGCAGATAAACAAACAAGTTCATTGCACAGCAATAAACACATCTTTTATTCATTTACTCACCAATTAAGATACCAGATAGAGTTATTAGTGAGAAGGACTCATTGTCCTCGAAATCTAGACAAGACACAGAGCCTTGGCAGTAACTTTGCTTTCCCAAGATGCAGCAATACCTGTGTTGGTTACAGTGTGAGAGTGAAGTCCAAGCAGCCTGAGGACTGTGCTTTAGCCACCAATTTTGGTACAGCCATGTCAATTAAGACCTCTCTTAGACAAGACTGAAGAAAAGCAAAGAGGTTTGCAAGCCTGAAAGCTCCTCCTGGAGGTCCCAGTCAAATACAGAGCAACATTCACTTCCATGATTAACACAGAGGCAGAAACCAGGGAGGCAACAAGCACCCAACATTTGAGGGATCATAGAATCTGTAAGGTCCATTCCAACCCCGAAATTATACAATTCTATGATATAATTTAGGGGTTGGGATGGAGCTCAGAGATGATCCAGCCCCAAGCCCTGCCCTGGGCAGGGACACCTCCCAGCAGAGCAGGTTGCTCAAGGATTTATCCAACCTGGAATGAACATTGCCAGGGTTGGGGCAGCCACAGCTCCCTGGGCACCCTGGGCCAGGGTCTCACCACACTTGGAGCAGATACCTGAGGCCAAGCAGTGCCCATGGCTGAGTGACCAGGGTGAGCTCTGTAATGCACAATCAATACTAATGTCTTTTCCTGCTCCTCAGTCCACAGCTATTAGCAGAACCCAGATAAATACATTATCCTAGAGCCCTTCAGCTTTGCAGCATCCTCCTCTCGCTCCTGCAGCTCCCAACTGCCTCACCCCCAGCCTGGCTTACATCCTCATGCAGAATGGTGACAGTTTGGTGCAGCTCCTGTGAATTGCCTTGTCTCAGACACATTTTGCAGGTGCCAGGGTTTTTTTTAATCAAAAGCAAATGTGAAGGATGAGAGGAGGAAGAGATTCCTGTGATTTAACTGGAATTTAATGCAATTTACCAGTCAAGAGCATAAGACTAAACAGATCCTCACACATCCCCAATGTGCCTAAATGAGTATCTGGAAATTGCTATCTGATAGGGCTTTTTTCCCAGCTTTGTTGTCAGGTTTTAAAGATTTCTCTCACAAATTTACTTGCCTTTCACGAAGCTATAAACCAACAACCTCCTTTTTTTTTCAGCTTTTATGGAACAACTGAATATCAGGAGAGAGAAATGAGAAAAATGACATACAAATATATTTTGTCTGTAAAGGGATAAAGTACTCATTGGGTATATTGACCACATTAATGCAGACACTAACAACAGTGAATTATCCTACACTGTAAATGCAATTTTCAAGTGAAAAACAAACAAACCCCCAGAAAGAAACAACCTAACAAAACCCTCAAAACAAATCAAACTCAAAACAAACAAACAGAACTATCATAGAATTAATCATAGCATTTAAGGGTTGGAATGGACCTTACAGATCATTTAGTCTAATGATCCAGTGCTCTTAGGAACTTGGTGGCCTCCTCTGCACTTGCTCCAACAGTTCCATGTCCTCCTGATGCTGAGGACCCCAGAGCTGTGTGCAGGATTCCACGTGGGTCTCCCAGAGCAGAGCAGAGGGGCAGAATCCCCTCCCTTGCCCTGCTGCCCACACTGCTGTGGCTCAGCCCAGGATTCCATTGGTTTCTGGGCTGCTAGCAAAAAGCCCCCAGTTTTTTTTGTTTAAATTCTGTGCTTTCTGGGTCATCTGAATACATCAGAAAATCTAGTTCATTGTAGTTCCTGAGCAGACCATCAAGACAGAATTGGTCTGACACCAAGAAAACAATACAAGCTTTGTGATGTCAAGTATTCATTTTATACCTTGATGAGAACATTTCTTCTAAGTTTGCTGACTAATTGTCTGGATCAAAGCTGAGGTTTAACCACAAGCCTAACAGAAAAGATGCAACCATTACAAAAGGTAGTTTGCTGCTAACCTTAATTTGATTGAATTGTATTTAAGGACAGAGAAGATCACCCTAATCCCCTCACCTGACCCTTCTTAATGCAGTCCAAGCAAACCTCCCCCAATGCCTCTTGCTGTCTACCTCCAGTTTGGGACTGAAGAAGCAATTGTCTCCCAGAAAAACATCTCATCCTGATTTAAATACTGAGGATTTCTCAGAATTTCTCAGCAATCTGTTGTGGTATTTAACTACAGAAAGAGCATTTCATTTTGCTTTTGAGCATCACCAATTGCAGCTTCCAATTTTTGGAGCTTTTAAGTCATGTTGAGCAATTGAAAATTGTTCTGTGCAAGTAATTGTGGCTCTTGTCTGAATCCCCTCTCAGCCCTGGGCCGAGCCGAGGGCTTTGCTTTGTGGCTCTGTGTGGACAATGGGCTTAGCTGCCTTACAGCTCTTCTGCAGAAGCAGCAAATCATTTCTTGGAAGAGGGAAACTGGAGATGATGATCTCAGCCATAACTAAGGCAGAAGGATTTCCAGGTTGAGGTGCCCCTGACTTACAAGTCCTTTATTTACTGAATGCAGGTTATTCTAGCACTAAGAGAAATTTGTTTGACTTACACAAATTTGAGTTGCTTCCATACTATTTGCTATAGAAGGATTTTTTGGGGGTGTATTTTCTCTCTCTCAGAGAGAGGAAGTGGGCTAATGCTTTTGTCAAAGTTTTGTCATTCTTTGATTGAGAACATATCAATGGAAACAACTATTAGTGCAGCAGGTAATCATCCCTTGACATTAACTGCTGAGGGAACTGGGGGAGGAGAATATGGAAGATGGAACTTTTGTCAAAAGATGACAGTTTTATAGTTCTGCCACAGACTTGAGCTGGAGCTTTTAGAAATTTTAAAACCAGCTCTTCTGTTTTGCTGAAGTCTCTATTAAATCACAGAATCATAGAATCAACCAGGTTGGAAAAGGCCTCCCAGATCATTGAATCCAACCCTCCCGTGGTCACTAGCCCATGGCACTAAGTGCCACATCCAGTCTCAGCTTGAAAACCTCCAGGGATGGGGAATCCACCACCTCCCTGGGCAGCACATTCCAATGCCTGAGCACTCTCTCCATAAAAAATCTCTGCCCAATATCCAGCCTAACCCTCCCCTGGCAGAGCTTGAGTCTGTGCCCTCTTGTCCTGCTGCTGTTGCCTGGGAGCAGAGACCAACCCCCACCTGACTCCAACCTCCTGTCAGGGAGTTGCAGAGGGTGAGAAGGTCTCCCCGGAGCCTCAAATGAAAGATTTTTGAATATGGAGAGAAGAAAACCTAAACCCTCTGGCAGAGACAAGAAGAAGCTCTAACTCTGAATTAATAACAGGCCTGCAGGACACCAAGGGTGAGATACCTGTGTGCAGGAGCAGCAGGGAACTTGAGGGAATATTTCAGAGTCCAGAAGGAACTGAGCTATGAGAGCAAAGTGCAGAAGCAGGGAAAACTAACTAGTTTGGAGATCATGGAGGGGCAGAGGGGGGTGGGTTTGTGCTGCATAATTTCTGGCATGTTGAGTAGTTACGAGGATGCCACAAACTCTTTCTGGCTATGTGAGAATCACTGGTAACTGCTATCCAAAAACTAGAATTAAATTATCTTCCAAGAAACGTCAATAAGTGAAATCACATCCACATCTTCCTTTTATAGGATTTATATAAATATGTCTATATACCTGTAAAGGTAATTTCCCTTTTGAGCCTTCATTTCACCTTGCAAGCAGTGCTGGAGTCTCTCCTATTTCTTTCTCCCCTCTCCTCACCCCCTTTGCCTCCCTGTTCGTCCTGTAGTCTGTAACACAAACTCTCCAGCCACAACCAACCTTTGGTGCCAGATGTGCATTATTCCCCCACAAACCATGCTCCTTCCCAGTGCCAAATGCAGGCTAGCAGGCCTGACAGAGTTAATGATCTTCTGGGCAGAGAAAATCCTGCCTTCCAAAGCCACTGGAGTACCACCCATCAGAGCACCTCCCATGGAATGGCATGCCATCCACACTGGCTGCTGCTCAAGGAAACCAATTATCCTCTGAGAACACTAGAGGTACGAGAAGCTAATTCTTTCCCTCTCTTCCTCTTCTCCCCCTGTGTGAGAGCCAAGCCCAGCAGCTGTCATGGTGCCACCAAGGAGCTAATATCAGGTGGTTCCCCCCTCTGCTGCCCATCTATTTCCAGCCCCAACAATATGTTAGTCCCTGGAAGGAGCTGTTTAATGCTCAGGGCAAAGCCTGTTGTGGAGAAGGATGATGGCTCAGAGTTGCTAGGCTGGGCCAAGAGAGAGGAAATCAGTCAGTCTGGCTCCTAGGATGAAGTCTGTAATGAAATCATGTTATTATCATAAGCAGTGCCAGAGGCTGTGGGCACCATTCTCTCCGTTTTCCTGCACAGCACAACTCTGCATTTGTATGTCCTACCAAAAAATCTGTTTCCTGGCTGGTTGGCTAATGCATACACAGGAGCCCTGAGGCCCAGCAGTGCCAATGCTGACCAGCTGGACCACAGGATGCCACAGCCTGTGCTGCTGCACGGGCTCTCCTGCCACTGCTGCTACCTGGGGAATGTTACACTGAGGAATGACCAGTCAGGGACACAGTGTGGGGTGAAAACAAGCACAATTTGAGATACAGTTGTCAATTCAACACTATTTCTTCCATCATTTCCTACCATTTCTTAATTTCTGTTGCTGTGCTGTGGACAGAGAGGGATGTAGTGATAGGACAAGGGGAAATGGAAAGAGGGAAAGTTAGGTTAGATCTCAGGCAGAAGTTTTCCCTGTTGTGGTGGTGAGACCCTGTCCCAGGGTGCCCAGGGAGGCTGTGGCTGCCCCAACCCTGGCAGTGTTCACAGCCAGGTTGGATGAGCCTTGAGCAACCTGCTCTGCTGGGAGGTGTCCCTGCCTCTTTTCCCTGCTGCTCACACTCCAGAGGATGCAGCCCAGGAGTGGATTGAGCTGCTCTTACCAACAGTTTGTGCTATGCTTCTGAAGGCACTTGTGAACGTTCACTCAGGAGCTCACCAGCCACAGTGAGCTGCACCTGGATTCCTGCAAAGGTATTTGCACAAAACTAATAGCCCTTAATGACACAATCTTATTTACCTCCTGCCTGGGCAGCAGCTCAATCACCCAAGCAGGACAGAGGAATGGCAATGCACCCACCAGGAATGCACTGCTAATTACACAAGAGTTAAACAGCAAGTGCAGGTGGAGGAAAACCACCTTGGAACTGAAATATGTTTGTATGGATGAGTGAGGAACTGGTGGATTAGCTTGGAATATTGTATCAGTTTCCATAGGCTTTTAAGACAAATTCCAAGCAAATGATTCAGAGCAAATAATCACAGAGAGCAGGGAGGAAAGGGAGAATTCCTAGCACAACCTGCCCTTGCCTCTGCTTCATCTGAACTGGAGAACAACTGGGATACTGAGGAGGTGCTTCTTACAGGCTGAGTAAGCAGAACAGAGATTTTGCCATTTTTTTGTTTGTATTTCTGGGGTTTGATTACTGAGATGTGCTCTGGCCTGAAGGGTTAGCATGCAAATATCTTAGGGGTGAGTGCCAAAAAGATGTTTCCAGGCTCTATTTGCTGGTGCTCAGGACAATGAGCAACAGGCACAAACTGAAACAAAAGTGTGAATATGAGGAGAAATTTCTTTGAGGGTGACAGAGACAAGAACAAAACCTAATGATTCTGGAATTTTCTAAGGAATTAAGCTCAGAAGTCTCTAGAGTTTTTGTTGGGAATGAGGTTACAGATTTGACTATATCTTTTACTGCTTCAAAATCAACATGAAAATCATGTTCTTCTCCTTCTCTTCTTGTCCTGACTGAAGCTAAAAAGAATGGAACCAGGTTTCTCGTAGAGATAAGGAAGAAAGGTGAATCTGTGGGAGTGTTTTAGTGCATAAATCAACAGGAAAATGCAGTTTATGAAGAATGAATCAGCATAAAGATCTGTTGGAGAAAATAAAACATAATAGAGGATTCCTCAGTTCAGTGTTGATGGATACTCCCAGATGAAGCACAGGGAAACACAAACTGCTGAAACTCCTCATTATTATGTGCTACAGCTCAGAGTCTCAGAGTCTTTGAAATGACTTTTATTGCTATTTTTACAAATTCTGTTTCAGAATCACAAATTGATCTGGAGTACAGGACAATACATCTGGAAGGGGAAGGATGTGTTCTTAGTCACTCCAGTTCTCGTTTGGCAAACTGAGGCACAGCAAGGCTAAGGGTACAGAGGACTGTGAGCAGACATGACCTCCCTCTCCCCCAGGAAGCTTTATGACCCAGATAGTGTGGCAGAGAACATGAGCCCTTAAACTCTTTGGGAACTGTTTGTTTCTGGGATGTTACTGATGCTCAGGATTGGCTTATGTGTCACAGAGACATCAAATTCCCATCTACTCACACCAAAGGCTGATGGTGCTCTCTGACTGCCTGAAAATGGTTAAAGGCACCTAAAAGTTTTGCTCCAAACCAATATCTTGGGTCATGGTAATTCCCTGTATTTAGTCCTACACCTGGGTCAGGGCAATCCCAAGTACACCTACAGGTTGGGTGGGGAAGGAATTGAGGCCAGCAATGAGGAGAAAGACTGAGGAGAAACTCCCCACGAGCTGCAGTGTG
>NW_008675024.1:0-787 GCF_000695815.1 Acanthisitta chloris
GGATTGGGGGACACACCGGGATTGGGGACACACCACCCCAAACTGCCCCGAATTGGAGCCTTTATCGCACAGGGTTTATCCCCCAGGAGGAGAATTTGGGGCTCCGGGAGGGAATTCCAGGCTGTTCCCACCTGGAATGTGTGGGATGGGAGTCGCCACGGCCCTGGGGACATGTCACCCCCCCAGGGACATGTGTCACCGCCCCCAGGGCAGAGTTCGTTAGGGGTAATTACGCAGATTGGCGTAATTGGAGGAGGGGAAGCTGGTTAGGCTGGGACTGGTCAGACCAGGACTGGTTAGACTGGGATAAAGAACTGAGTTTGGTTAAACCAGGCTCAATTCATCCCGTTCCAATTAATCCTGGATCAATTAAACCAGATCCAGGTCATCCAGTCTCATTTACACCAGGCTCAATTAATCCTGGTTCGGTTAATCCTGGTTCAGTTAATCCGGGACTAATTACTGTGGGTTTGATTAGTCCAGGCTCAGTTACTGCAGGTTTAATTAATTGGGTTTAATGTGGGTTCATGTCTCCTTGTCCCCATATCTCTCTGTCCCCCTGTCCCTCTGTCCCCGTCCCTCTGTCCCCCTGTCCCCCTGTCCCCCTGTCCCTCTGTCCCCCTGTCCCTCTGTCCCTCTGTCCCTCTGTCCCTCTGTCCCCCTGTCCCTCTGTCCCCTGCCCCCCTGTCCCTCTGTCCCCGTGTCCCTCCTGTCCCTGTGTCCCTCCTGTCCCCATGTCCCTCTGTCCCTCTGTCCCCCTGTCCCTCTGTCCCCCTCCCCCTCTCTC
>NW_008675025.1:0-437 GCF_000695815.1 Acanthisitta chloris
GGGGAGGATGGAAATGCCCCGCAGGGGAGGGTGGAGGAGCAGGAGGCCTCGTGCCAGCGTTGGGGAGCAGAAAGTGAAAGTGGCTGGTGGTGGGTGAGGAGAGCCCAGCGGGCACCCTGTGCCCCGGGGCTCAGACCCGGGGGAGGGAAAGGGCAGAGGGTGGTGTTTTGGAGCCTGAGAAGAAGCGGGAAGGAATCCTGCGGGAATTTTAATCCGTTGCCAAAGCAAACAGCAGCGCAGGGAGGGAACGAGGTACCTGCTCCCACCGCCTGATCCAGCACCTCTGTCTCACCCCTCCAGCCTGACCCCCCCGGGCTCCAGGGCAATGCCAGTGCGGCACCAGTGGAAAACCACCATCCCCAGTTACACCAGTGTGTGTGCTCGCTCTCCCGGCGCGACACCAGAGCCTCGGACCCTCTGGCGGCTCCTGGCCGAGG
>NW_008675025.1:468-826 GCF_000695815.1 Acanthisitta chloris
GGGTTTTGTTTGCCAGAGGAGCAAACGGGGCTGGAATTTGCAAGCAGAAAGTTTGAAGGCAACGGCACAGAATTATTCTAGCTCTCCCGAAGGAGCTGCCGGTTCTGCCGGCGCAGCGACGCGGCCCAAAGCGACGCGCGCAGGGGGAGCGTGAGAGGAATGGTGACAGTGATAGGAATAGTGATACTGGGTGAAGTGTCCCTTTCCCAGGGAAAGTTTGGCAGCTCCCAGTCTGGGTTGCCAGCCTCTGGCTGCAGCGGAACCAATTACTGCAGACAAATTGGCATGGCCGTTCTGCTCGCCGAGCGCTCGGCCGCACAAAGGGCTCACTTTCCCTCCCTGCTTTCCCTCCCTCTCC
>NW_008675025.1:872-1441 GCF_000695815.1 Acanthisitta chloris
TTCCCTGCCACGATTTTACGAGAGAGGAAAATTACTCGGATGCTGAGCGTACTGTAAGTAATAAGGGCTTTGAAAATAGGCTCCTAATTAAAAATGATACCACCGCTCGTTTGTTTTTAAGCACATATTAAACTTTTTTTTCCCCTTCCCTGCTGCAGTCAAATGTTGGGGTTGCTGGCTTGGGGTTTTTTTTTTGTGTGAAAACTGCCTTTCCATGCCGTGATTCTGGTTTGATTTGACTCCCCCCTCCTGCCCCCCCTCCAGGGTCTGCTTCGAATTAATGTAAGCCAAATCCAAGATGCTGGAAAGGGATATTATAGAATTTTCCATGTCCTTATTATTTTTTTTATTAGTGGGACCAGGCAGCTCAGTGGAGTGGGGAGGGAAAATGGGGTTTGTGGTTGGGAGGGGGTGTGAGCACTGGGGGTGCAGCAGCCCCCACCTGCAGCTCCTGGAGCTCGGGCTGGGCAGGGCACGTGGCGTTTGGGAATTGAGCCGCACCGGGAGATGGGATGTTCCGGCTGAGCGTGGGCTCGGCAGGGTCACCCCCTCTGCAGCACCCCTGAGGG
>NW_008675026.1:0-1272 GCF_000695815.1 Acanthisitta chloris
GGAGTTTTCCCACTCTCCCCTCTCCCATTTCCCCCAGTTTATCCCTTTCCTTCCCTTCCCTCCCCCAGTATGTTATTCCCGTTGATCCCAGGGAATTCCCAATCCCTTTTCCCTCGCAGACCACTCCTTCCTCCAGCAGCGTCTCCGATCCTTCCTCACCGTCTACTTCCTCCTGGGAATCTCCTTCCTCCTCCTCATCTCCCTCTTCGCCGTTTCCCTCTCCAGAGGTGCCTGAAATTCCCTGAATCCCTAAAAAAAAAAACCAAAAAAACCCACCAAAATTCCCTTAATTCCTCCTAATTTGATAATTCCCACTCAACTCATCCAATGGGGATGAGTTCCAGGTAAATTCCCAATCCAAACTCCATCCCAAGGACTTCAAATCTGGGAGAATTTGGGGCTGGGAAAAAGAATCTAATCCTTTTTGGGAAGGGGAGGAATTCCTGGAGGATTTGGAGTTTTCCTGCTTTTTTTTTTTCCCTAGTTTCAGCTCTTTCCTCCAAACTCAATGAACTTCATCCCGAGGAAAAGCAGCACAACTTTTCCAACCGGGATTCCCTCTGTAAGTCCTGAAAATTCCCAATCCCACAGAATCTTTGCCTTCCCTTCTGGAGCTTCCCTAAATCTTGCTTCAATTGCTCCTGGTCCACATTCCCTCTGGGAATTTGCTCTGCCAGGAAAATCCATTCCAATACCATGGAAAAAAAAATCCCTTGGAACATGGAATGATCCCAGTTTTTCCCTTAGAATCAGGATTTTTTGGCAAGGGAAAGAAAATTCCCAAGGATTTTCCCTTTTCCCCTCCTCATGATCCCAGTGCAACCCAGATTCCAGGAAATGGGAATTTCCCTCTGCCAGCAAAACCCACTTGGCTCCCATGGAAAAAATCCCTTTGAACATGGAATTATCCCAGTTTTTCCCTTAAAATCAGGATCTTGGGGGGAGGGAGGGGCGAGAAAATTCCCAATTCCCCTTTCCACCACCCTGAGGATTTTTTTGGGATCATTTGGGATCCATTGGGATCCAACAACTCCTTGGGGGCTTTGCTGGGAGTTTATCCCTCTCTACCCATGGGAAAAAAACCAAAAAAAACCCTTTTCCTGCCTAATCCCTGTGGATTTCCCTTCCCGATCCTTCTGGTGGCAGTGTTCCCTTGAGGACCAGATTCCAGGAAATGGGAATATTTCGCTGGAAATTTCCCTCTGCCAGCAAAACCCACTTTGCTACCATGGAAAAAATCCCTTGGAACATGGAATTATCCCAGTTTTTCCC
>NW_008675027.1:0-6428 GCF_000695815.1 Acanthisitta chloris
TTGATGGTTCTATGATTCTCTGATTCTGTGACTCACCCGACTGCGGCCGGCACAGGGCTCTGCCCCAGGCCACTGCTGGGCAGAGGGTGGTGTTGGCATGGGCACATCGAGGTGGCCCCCATGGCTGGGGAGTGCCCAGCCTGTCCCAACATCACTGGCTCCCATGGATGGCTCAGTGAATGCTCCAGCTTCAGCTGGGTGTTCCTGCCAGCCCTTTCCTGGGGAGCAGTGTCAGAAGAGAGGGATCAGAGCAGCACCTACTCTACCAGCTCTACCTCTCGAGCCTGTTCAGCCTCTGCTATGAAAGCTGTTGGCCCTGAAGCCAGGTCAGAGCTTCTAGGGAAGACCTGGAGCCTCTCAGGGCTGAGCAGAGGTTTGGCATGAGCAGGACAAGCATGGAGGCACCCAGGGGGATCTCTTCTGCCCCCTGAGTCATCCCCAGCACAGACCATGCCCTGAGAGGCAAATGCCAAGCATGCTGTGCCCAGCAGACCCCACTACCCCCACCAGCCCTTCTCATGGGGAGGGCAAAACAGCTGGGTGACCTCAGAGGAACAGCACATCTGGGCTGCTCTGCTCTCCAGGTTGATCCCCCTCCTTGCAAGAGCCACATCCTCTGACCTGCAGTTTAGATGTGACTCACCTTGGTGCACCCTGGCAGTTGCCTCATATGCCCATCATTCCCTTCTCCCTTCCTGACCTTCTCCAGGGCCTTCTGCAGCTGCCAAAGGGCATCCACCTTCTCCTTCTGGAGCAGCACATGGAGCTGGTGCAGAGCTTCCAGCCTCTGCTGCAGGAGGGAGCGGGTGCCATGCTCCAGTTCCCGGAGCCTCTGCAAGAGAAGCTGGAGTCACATCACCCCTTTTAGCTGTCCATGGCCATCCTCCAGCTCCAGGAAAGCTCTTCCCAAGGGCAGTGTCCAGGCAGGATGTCTGAGGCCCTCCTGGCCAGGGTGGCATCGCCTCAGCCTTGATGCCCACCCAAAAAGAGCTGAGATTTGGTGGGTCAGTGCTGTCAGTGATATCCTCACCCTGGCATCAGGCCCTGCCTGCAACCCTGCCCACCCACAAGATTCCAGCTTTCCCTGCCTCTGCTGAGACTCTCCAGGGCCCTTCTGACATGCAGACCAGTCACCCCAGTCTGCCCACAGCCATAAGGGTGGTTTTCCCCACAAATTCTTATCTCAAAAGCTCCAGTCCCCAAATAAAATCTTCCTGGGGATGTCTAGTTTGTCTCTTTAGGAATTCAGGCAGCACCAAACTCTTCCCACAGGACGTACGACTGGATAAGTTTCTGGCAGAGGGGTGATATGTGTGCTCCTTCCCATGGCCTCTCGTGTGTGATCCTGGCCCTGCTGGAAAGCTGGGAGTGCACTGACCTTCAGCAGCTCCAGTTTCTCTTCTTGCAGAGCCAATGGTCTCCTTCTCTCCTTCCCCAGCTGTTCCCTACAGGCTGCACGTGTTTCCTGCCCCTGCTGAGACTGGAAAATCCCCCTTTTCCCATTCCCACCTCCTTGCCTCTTCCAGGAGCCAGTTCTGGCCCCAGCCCAAGGGCACTCCCAGCCTGTCCCTGCCACCCATGGCAGTGCCTGCCCTGCTTGGGCCATTGGAGGTGACCTCACCATCCTCTCCAGATCCATTGGGTGCCTGTGGCAGGTGTCCCAGGTGTGTGCCAGCAATTCCAGGCCAGCCCTGTGGAGGAGACACCACCACTCACTCCCTGGCACCACAGGCAGAGATCTCACGAGGTGCACACCCAGCACCTGGGAGTCCAGGACCTTCTTGGGCTTCCAGTGCCATTCTCTGCTCCAGTCCCAGTGCAGGACCCACCCCTGGAGCCCCTGACATACCTGGCTCTCTCCCCTTTGCTCTGAGTCCCCTTTGCAGCAGCTCCCAGCTCTTGTGTCCCCTCCTGGCTCCTCTGCAGGAACCAAAGCAGTGACACTGACTGTCCCAGCCAGCAGTGAGGTTACAAATCCATTTGCTCCTTTGCCATGTGCATTTCCATATGCATTTCCATGTGCATTTCCACATGCATTTCCATGTGCATTTCCACAGCAACCACGTGAGACCCAAGGATCTCCTGGCCTCATCCCCACTACTTTCCACACCCCAGCAGAAAGCAGAGCAGGAGCATCCCCACATCCATCACTGCTCTCCCCAGTGCATCCTGCCAGTCAGGGCTGTCCCCTTGGGCACATTCCCAAGCCACAGCCAGCCCAGGGACATACCTTGCAGGGCAGCACATCTTTCTGCTTCCCATGCTGCCACCAGGACACAGGTGCCACTCTTGCCCTGGCTCTACATTGCCCAGAGGCTTCTGCTGCTGTGGCAGCACCTGCTGGGAAAATGGCTTTTGTCCTCCCATGGGACAGGGCTGGTGGCACTCCTGCCATGCCCCTTCCCCCTTCTTGATCCCAGCCCTTCATCTACCTCCAGCACCACCCCAGCAAGCTGTACCCCACCCAGACTCACGGTGAGTTGAGCAGGGAGCTCTCCTCTTCCTGCTGTCTTCTCCTTCCCTCACCGTAACATCCACAGTGGGGGTGATGCTCCTTCCATGAGGTGGTGGCTCCTGCCATCTCAGGCCCAGGGCTTTGCTGGCAGGATGTCCCCTGGTCCTGGCATCACTGGCCCCCAGCAAACCACCATGGGCAGAGCCTGTCCTTGCCCTGGCCCTGCTCCTGCCAGCAGAGACCCATGGGGTTCTCCAGGAACACCCAGGCAAGGTGATGTCCAATAGGTATTCCCTGGAGCATGGACCCCCATGGGGAGAGCCCTCCCAGCTCAGGGCTGGCTGAGCAGAGTGAGCTGGCCGGGGACCTCCCCAAGCTTTCCCCACAGTGTGGCTCTGGCTTAGACGGGATATCCTCACTCCCAGGGACTCCAAGCTCTCCCTCCTCATCAGAAGTGGAGACCTGCCCTGCCCAAGGTGCTTTCCTGGCTCCGTCACCAGCTGTTGCCGTGCATCCAGTCTTCTCCCTCTGGGGAACAAGGACTCATCCTGCCCAGGATCATCCCTCTCAGTAAGGATATTCCCAGTGGGCTTGTCTTCCTCCTCCTCAGACAGCAGAGGTTCCACCATGCCCTCCTGAAACCTGGCAGCGAAGTCCTCGGTGCGGATAGAGCTGGAGCTGCTCTGGTCCCCTGGGCTGGGCTGAGCCCAGCAGTGCTCCTCATCCCATGGGACAGGGCTGGTGGCACTCCAGGGACACCTGGCACGGCATCCCTCCAGCTCTGCATGAAGAGCAGAGCCATGAGCCTTCCCTGAGCCCAGATAGGGGTGGGAAGGAGCCATCCCATCAGCTGGATCTAAACCCCCTTGGAGGGACAGCAATTCCTGTGCTCATCAGGGAGTGTTTGCTGCACATCAGCCCCATGGAGGCATCACACCACAGGAGGACTTGGGCCTGGCAGAGCTAAGAAAGCCCCAAAGTGCCTATCCCCACTCACCAGCCATCCCTAGACCAGCGAGGATGGTGTCAGCAGGGATGTCACTGTCTCTGCCACTCAGGACACCTGGACCTGGATGCTGCAGTGGGAGAGCAGGGCATAGGGCACCACCAGTGAGGGGTGTTCACCAGCAGGGGCAAGGCAGGAGCATCTCACTGTGGGCGGTCCCACTGCACCCCCACACCATGACCCCCTTCCTGTGCCCCACACCTGGCTGAGCTACACATCAGTGGGGTCCTGTCCATGGTCACGGTGTTCCCTCCTCCAAGATCCTGAATGATGATGAGCCCAGCTGCTTCCCTGACTCCAAGGCTGCAGAGAGAAGGAAAGAGGCTCTGAGGGTCTCAAAGAATGGGCTGGGGGATTAAAATCCTCCATGCTCGGGTGTGAGTGCCTCAGGGTGGGCAGCAGGCAGCACCCTAGGTAAACTGGTCAACTTTGGATAGGCTGGGACAAGCCTGTCCCCAGCAGCACAGGAGCAAAGGTGTGTTGGTCCCTGGCTAGGGGAGAGCCAAACACCCCCATGCCACCTGTGTGACCTGACTTCTGGCCTTGGAAGTCACCATCCTCCAGCTCCATGCCTGCCTAACCTAACATGGCAAGGGTAACCCACTCTTGAAGCCTCCATGAACTCTTTAAGTTTCAGAGTGAACATGCTGAGGCTGACACAGCCCAGCACAGCCACCCCCTGCAGCTGTGGTGCCAGACTGAGGCCACAGCACAAGGTGATGGGGGCACAGAGGTTTGCCTTTGGGTAGTCATGACACCAGGACATTCCCTGCACCCAGGAGCTTCCAGGACCTTGGTCCCACTGCCATGTGCCCATGGGGAGCAGGCAGGGAGCTCCCTCTTGCCACTGGGCAGGCAGTGAGGGTCCTGGTGCTGGAGTCCCCCACCCCAGCCCTGACTCATGCTCACCTGGACCAGGCAGGGCTCTGGGCAGGGCAGCAGGCAGGATGGCAGACAGGACAGCAGGCAGGAGAAGGACGGACCAAGACAGGCCGTGCTGTGTATCTCTGTCTCCTGGCAACAGCACCGCAGAGGCCACTCTCAGCCTGCCTGGGATTCCCCCACCCACCTCCACAGTCCCTGCCCAGACCCTCCTCCACTTCCCCTAGGCCTCCTCCCCTGGGCCACCTCCTGCCCCACACAATGTGCCCTGGTCCATGTCTTGCCCCACACAATGTCCCCTGGGCCAGCTCTTTCACACCATCCCCAGAGAAATTCAGGGCATCCACTCCTGAGACACCTCTCCTGGGCCTCCTCCCCTGAGCAACCATCTTCTCCCTTGGCCAAACTCTCCTGGGACATATCTCACCCAAAATTACTTCCTCCCCTGGCCCAGTTCCCTCCCTGGGCAACCCTTCCCCTGGTTCTCCTCCTCTAAGCTGTTGCTCTCAGAAAACCTTCCACGGGCATCTGGGCCACCTCTCATGCTCCTGCTTTCCTGGACCTCCTTCCCTCGGCAACTTTCCCTTAGACATCTCCTGCCTTGGACAACCGCCCCATGATCATCGTCTCTCTAGGACCTCCTGCCCCCCAAACCACCTTCTCTGGGCCACCTCCTCCCCTGGGCTACCTCCTGCCCCCCAAACCACCTTCTCTGGGCCACCTCCTCCCCTGGGCTACCTCCTGCCCCCCATACCACCTTCCCTAGGATCCTTCTCCTTCCCTGGACCATCTCCTCCCCTGGGCAAGATCCTCACAGATCCTTCTCCTTGCCTGAACAACCACTTCCCTGGACTTCCTTGTCCTGGGCAACCTCTCCCTTTATACAATATCCCCTTGATCTTCACCTCTCCTGGTCCCTTCCCTGACTTCAACCCCATACCCATGCCCAGAGCTCCTCCAGACCCCCTGGAGCCCTGGGGAGCCAGTGACCATCCCAGCACTGCAGCTTGTAAAACTCCTGACTCCAAGTTTTATTTGGGTGTAGGAGAAGAGGGATCACTCACAACAGATTATTGTTCAAAAAGAAAATACATTCAACAGCATTTACAGTGGAATGACATTAAAATCCTCCAGGAGGAACAGAAGGACCAGGAGGTGGTGCTCTGGTTAAGTGCTGCTGATAGATGAACTCTGGAAGATGGCGCAAGTTTTCCAATGAGCCTAAAATCCAGGGGATTTCTGGGTTGGGAGTGCTCCATGGAGCTGTGCAGGGCTGTGATAGGGATTCCCAGATGGATGTAGCAATGGGGGTACAACAGAGAGGACCTCTCAGGGCCCCAGAGCCCAGCAGGATCCTCAGTGCCAGCACTTATGGAACAACATCCCACTCCCCACTCCTCCTCCTGGATCCAGCTTTGGGAACAGCCTGTGCTGGAGTCTCTCCTCTCTCCAAGCTCCCAGGGGACACTTGCATTGACACAGCAAAAAGGAAAATAAGGCATTCTGAAGAGCTCAATTTTTAGCCCATTTTCCAAACCCAATTCAGGCCTGGAGTGGGATAAATCCCCTGGGACACTCTGGTTCTGCACAAACCAACAGAGCAGCATCAGGATGAGTGCGGAGCATCCTCCCTCTCCCAGGCAGGACACCTGGAGCTGTGACACCACAGCTCCCCACAGGCTGAATCCCACACCTAATGAAGTCTGAGTCATTTAAGACCTGCATGAGCGTTCCTGAGCCAGGGCAAAGCTCTGGGAAGGGTTTGGAAGGAGTGAACATGCCACAGCGTTTGCTGAGACACCTGGAGCGTCCCAATCCCAAACACAGGGTATCCTGAGTGCTGCTCCTCAGTCACATCATTTCCAGAAGAGAATGCCTCTGGAACAGCTTTTCCACAATGCCACACCCAGCTTTGGAGGAAAACATTGCTTCCCTGCTTTGGGAATCACTCCATCGCCATCACCCAACCTCCGGAACCAGCTGAGGGGAATCTCATGCTGCAAAAACTCAGACAGACACTTCTGTCTTCAACATTTTGCATCTATTGTGTACCATAGAAATTTAAGCAAAATAATTTTATATATA
>NW_008675028.1:0-3353 GCF_000695815.1 Acanthisitta chloris
CAGCGGGACCGGCTGCCCCGCCGCAGGCTGTTTGCCTCTGTTCTCCTCTGGGCATCAGCACCCTTATCTTAGCCGGGTGGTCCTGGTGTGTTATTCCTGCGTTCGGGTTGCCCTACATTTTGTAACATGAAAGTTACCGAATGAAGAACAGACCTAATACACCAGTAACCTCCTCTGCAAGCTCTGATTTACTCCTTTCCTGTGAGCATCCTGGCTGACAGGTGATAGATGCCTGGCAGCCCAGGAGCTATTATTTTCTGCTGGTTTTCAGAGGAAAGCCGGGATGTTTTCTCAAGAGGCAGAAGATGTAGCCTTGTCTTTAGAGGGAGGAGTAGGAGAAGAAGGAATTTAGGTCTTGTGCTCTTCATTTAAAATACAAAAGGCATCACTGCATTTATGCTCTGCAGACAGTGGTGGCTGTAATTGTATTTTGAGAGGCCTGTCAGAATGTGATAGCTATGATGTGAGAGAGTCTTTTGGGCTGAGCCCTATGGGAGACTTTAGAGAAAATTCAAGAATTTTAAGCTCAGCTCAGCTGAGCCATGGATTAGGATGCTTATGTCCAATGGCCAGACCTAGGCATTGCCAAGCTGCAACTTCAAAGTAGAAATTAAGTGCTGCCACTGCAGAGCACCTCCCATGTGTAGGCAGCAACTGAGTGTTGTTTGGTTTTTAGATTACAATCTTAAACCAGTCACCTTTCCTTTTTACTCTTTTTTTTTTTTTTTCACAATTATGATTTAGGCAATTAAATTTACTCCAAGTCACACTTTAGGAGCCAGTCATTTACTGGATTTCACCATCACTGGCTACTTAAGAAACTCTGCCTTTGATCCTAATGAAGCACCATAAATGAGATCATGCAAATTCTGCTCAGTGTGTGTAAAAGAACGTTTGAGGACAAAGAAGTTTGAATTTCATTCCTTGCTATATGTAAAGCATATTCAGCTCATCTCTGTTTAGTTGGATCCCAGGCTGTAGCTGATCAAGTAACTCAATGACTACTCTGGACTGGATGATGGCAAATGGGTGTGGGGATGTATGGTCACTGTGGCAATAATTTCCAGTTCTGATCAGAAAAGCTGGACTGAGGATGACTGGTTTTTGCTCTGTGAGCTCAAGCTTAAGGCTCAGTCTTGGAATCTCAGCTGGGTCTGGAGAAGCAGTATCTGGGAAGTACTTGATTTCTGCCTCCCAAGGAAGCTGTAATCTTTGCTTTGTGGATTCAGCCCTCGCCCAAGTATCTTGTACACTCCAGGGGGATGCTCTGCTGCTACGTGAGGATTTCTGCCTACACCAGCTGCAGAGCTCAGGCACTCACTACTGACTTGGTGGCACTTTCTTGCTTCATTTGGTTGCGTATAAATTCTTGGTTCAGATCTGCACTTTCCAGTTTGATGGATTCACACTTGTTGCCTGCTACCCTCTTATTTGTATTCTCATTCTACAGAACAAAAATATTCAAGCAAACCTCTCAAACGGTGCATGCAGGGGCTGACGCAGAGTTAATCTCTTGCTAAAGAGTTTTGAGGGCTGCTGTCTCCAGATGATGAATTTTCAGCCATTTGCAAAACTCATTTCTCTGTATTTTTTTTGTTGGGTTTTTTGACCATATGCATAAGCACTATTTTGCATGATAGTGGTTCACAACTCCATCTTTTGTATACAGGATGTAGAATAAGAAGTTTTATTAGAAATGGAATATTTGCAACTGTGTGCAAAGCAATGGAAGGTTATTACTTGAGTAAGCTGAAATAAAGGGGATTAATCTGTCAATTAAAAATAGTTTTTAGATTTTTAAAGTGTTCAGAACTTGAAGGGAATAGTTTTATATTAGTTTAAGCTTTTGTGTTTGTTTTCTGGTTTGTTATTTTTTTCTGTTTGACAAAATTCAGTGCTGAGTTTTGGGACATTTGTGAGCCCTCTAGAGGGCAAAATAGATTTAACTTTAGCTCTCTGAGGAAACAAGAGTAACCTTGCAAATAAGCTTGCTTTTTTTTTTCCTTCCTCATCAGTGGATAATTTAAAACATCCTCTTTGTTTGTGGCTCTTGAGCTTTGATTCTCAAGTGTACTTAAGTGCCTAATTAAGTGGGAATTAGTTATTTGAATTCTTGTGTGGCCCTAAGCCTTCGGGTTTAACTAACTTTGTGACACTCTGTGCCTCTCGCCTTGCAGGTGTGGGTATGGCCATGAGAAAAATGGGAAGCATGGCCAAACCAGATGTTTACATTATTAAGGATGGGGACACAATCACCATAAAAACAGAAAGCACCTTCAAAACTTCACAGTTCAGCTTCAAGCTTGGTGAGAAATTTGAGGAAAATACATTAGATGGCAGGAAAACTCAGGTCAGTATACTAGACTTTCTGTTGAAAATAAATCAAGAACCAAAACAATTCTTTGGGTATTTTATAGAGGGAGATGCTCTTTTAAAATCAGTTCTGATGTCCACAGTAACAGTACTTTATTTGATGAGTGAATGTCTGTAAGTCTCACTGAAATAATTTTTTTTTCCACATGGATTAAGCACATTCCAAAGAGGGGAAAATGCTGAAATCAATTGTCTTGTGTATTTTGTGTCTTCATTTTGTAGCTTAAGCATTTTTTTAGTAAAACTACCAGACCTCTAAATCCCTGTTAAAGCCAAATGCCACTTCATTTGAAGCCTGTGGAAAAATGCCATTGATGTTTAATCAGAGGCAATTCAGCCCTAGGGTTAACCTTTCTGCTCAGTCTCGTATTTGCATAACAAGAGAGCCTGGTTCAGTCTGGGGTGGGATCACAGACATGCTAGACAGCCCTGCGAGTCAGAGTCCCAGTCCCTGAACTCCAGTTTTAGAAGGCAAAGAACTTCTCCTTGCACCGAGTAGGTAGAATATTTATCCAAAAGGAGGTTAAACATAAAGAATGTCTCATTTTCTCGTGTGAGTGCTTTGTGTACTACCCCCCTCTCTCCAGACACACACTTTCAATTCATCTATTATTGCAGGATCAGATAAAAGCTACACAAAAGCTCAAAGCCCATGTACAAAGAGATGAACAGAATATCTTCTGCTGCTGGTAATTGTAATTGTGCATGTTGTCAAAGGTCTGTGATGCAGGAATGTGTCAGGGCAGTGAGTTACTGTAAGAAGAGGATCAATAAAACCTTTAAGATAATATCTTGGCTTTGTACAAGTCAATGACAAAATTACTGTTGAGTGAGCTGGAGTGGGAATCTTTCATTTAGAATAAGGTGTTGAAAAAGCCTCAGTGTCCATCAGCTGTCGTGAGGAAAATATTGATGTTCAGGTTCTTCTTTCAGACCCTTGTCAGCTTAAAAGATGATGGGTCATTGATTCAAGAGCAGGA
>NW_008675028.1:3364-8112 GCF_000695815.1 Acanthisitta chloris
ACAAGGAAGCTAGTGGATGGACAACTGGTGGTGGTGAGTTCAGTCCTACTTTCTGATCCCTGAATGCTGCTGGCTGGTAGCCTCAAATGTAACTAAAAGGTTTTTTCCTCGTATAGTATGAACTGAGGTAAATTAAAAAAAATCCATCTCTTTATCTTCTAGGAATGTGACATGAATGGTGTCAAGTGTGTTAGAGTCTACCAGAAAGCATGAGGACGTCTTCAGGTTCAGTAGGAACTCGCTGCAAACAACTCAGTTCAGTGGACAGAGCTCCTTTTCACTCCATATTTTCCTTTTCCCTGTTTTCTAGTATTTCAATGGACTGAGTAGCTGAGTGCAATCCTTTTTAAAAGCCGTGATGTAACTATTATGTAACTATTCTGAACTTATGAGGCTATTAAATAAAATTGTCAAATATATGAAGTGAAATGTTGTTACTATAGTAGAATATTCAAGTGAGGTTTTATAAAAACTTACTTTGGTTTTAGGCTCTACTACAAACTGCCTTCAGTACAAGATAATGCAATATATGGCAACAAACAGTTAATAGCAAACTGAATTTTGACCAATGTCCTAAGGTAGTAAATTCTGACATATTAAAAACATTCAGAGTTCAGGCTTTGGAGTTGTTTCAAACTTGCATGTTACAAAAGTAAGTAGAATTGTGTGGATATAAATATGAGATAAGCTTTGTTGGTGTTTAAATAGAGGGAATGTATTTTCAGGGTCAGTTTGTTTTTTCATGTTTCAAGCACACAATTTTCTTATCTGAAAAACTATACACTGATAAGCCAATGAACATGGTGAACTTAAGCAGACATGTACACATGCTTTATTGGAAGAAAGCCTTATTTTGAGAAGATTTTGCTTTCCTAGCAAAACTCTTACTTCATCTCTAGTGACATTCTAAAAATTCTTAACCAAAATCTACTGAAATACTGCCTAAAATGTAAAGCCTCATTTAATTTTTTTTAAAAAACTTGTTTGAAACACCTAGCAATGGAGTTTATATGCTTTGAAGTGCCATAATAAATCATCAGAAATATCAGTGTCTTGAGTATTACTTTTATACTGGTGGGGCAACAGAGCCAATGATGCTACTGTTCTTCCAAAGAAATGTCAGATGAGACAAAATTAAAGAGATTTAGGTGAATTTGTGTGACATTGGACAAGCATGTCCTAAAATTGAAACTGTTTGGTGTGGCAGGGAGGTTTCCATGAGATTCAGAAGCCTGGGTGGTCATGCAATTGCACAATTCCAGTTTGCAGCTTCAACTGGACCCTTCCAGTTGCAGGATCCATTGCTACTTCTGCTATTTTAGCTGCTCAGTGCATGTATCATATTACTGAGCTTACCCAAATAGCAGAAAAATCTGTTCTTTTGTGTTCATCCTGTCAACCTTGGAAAGTGTCTTTTCCCATAATTTTGGGTCATTTATCCTTTTCACAATTACATAACTATTTATGAATGATCCCCTTTACCTATGCTGTCTGAAAGCATTCATCATGGGAGGATATTTCTTGCAGTTTTTTTCTATGACACCTTTTGAGTTGGCCAAGCTCCATATTGCCTTCATTTAGTATTTTCCCTCACTTTAATGTGAATCCTGAGATCTATGCTGTATTCTTACACAGGGCATTAGAAATAGAAGGAATCTCCCCATAGAAGTAACAGAATGGAAAACAAACTGATCCAATAAGTTTTGGACCAGGAAAATGTTAAATAGTATTAGGAGAATGGGTGCAGCAATCCATGGTCAAGGCATGATAAGAAAATCCTGCCTCCCTTCCATAAGAGTCATTATTACTGCTTTAAGCAGGGTGTTATGCCTTCTTTGGGGCCACTGGTCTATCACTCACCACTGATTGTTTACTCTTCTGATACTGGGTAGTGTTAATTGTTTATCTTTCATTTGAATGGAAAAGCTGTCCACTGTCTTTTATAGGACATCCGTTTTGATTACAATGATATCACTTCTTGTAAGTAAAACAAAAGCAGAAGAGTATCTTTTTAGAGTGATTTCCTTTGGAAATGGCTTATAAAGTTTGTGTTTGTGTCTGTGCTCTCCAAATTCAGCTGCATGTGAAGTAGAGGCTAGAGGTCCCAAAGATAATTATTCTTCCACAAATGTCATGAAAATAGGTGGCCTGATGAAGGAGATGAATCATTAAAGTACCTGAATGATGGAAAGGCTGTACATGGAAGTGTTGCTTTGTTTGACATTAAATGGAAGAAAAACATAAGATCTTTTGGCACACATAAGTTATCTTAAGAAGAGAAGCTGACCAATGGCAAGAGGCAGATCAACAGGAAACTGGAATTCTTTAGAGCTAATTCTCTAGAACTACTTAGGCTCACATATTTATTTGCTTTATTTTGATGTTAGCTTCACCCTGTGTTGCCAGTGGCTTCAATGTAAGTGTACTGTGACCTAGAACTAGCACATATAAAACCTGTTTGTGTGAAATTAGACCATATACCTAAAATGACAATTGTTTTGTAGTACTGCAAGCCAAGGTTTATAATGCTTAACACCTGAAAATATAATTAGTTTCCAGTTTCCTTCTATTATTTATTATACAAGAAGAAAGTTTCACTCCTCATACGTGTGTATACACAATATTGTCATCAGTGTAAAATAACCAGTTGTCCTGAGATTTGAATGATTCTGTAGTTCACTAGATCACATAAGATGGCAGAAAATAAGACTTCCAAAAACTACTGAAAAAGAAGTTATGCATTATCCAGCCAGGACTGCTTTAGAATGCTACAGAAATATGAAATAAGGAGACTAGTTTTGTTGTGACATTTTAGTGCATGTTTTTGGAACTATTTTGGAGGGATGAAAGAAACATCCAGCAAACTGAAGCTGCAAGTAAAACTTGCTCAAAGAGAAACAGTTTCCATATCTACTCCAACACATGTTCATTTAAAGTCATGAGCATTGTGCAGTTTATATCTTTATGTCTCACTGTCTTCTCAAATTGGTGTAGTTCTGCTCTTTCCATGGAAGAGGCTGTTGAGTAGAGGGTTTTTTGGTGGTGAGCTGGGGTAAAGGAGTAGAAAATGAAGCTGTTCAGTAACTGAGATCTGATATTCCACCACATTAGGGAAATTTCTTGTCTGAACTTTCCAGGAATGCTAATGAAATGGCACTGTGCTTTGGGGAGAGCGTATTGGCTCTGTATAATGCTCAGACTATCAAGGATTTTCCTGTTATAGTTTGGTTATATGATTTATTACAAAATTGTTATCCTACTCTGCCTGCAATCCCTGCAATTAATACTGGTCTTTCCTTTTCCTCTCCCCTTCCTACCTCACACATGCACTTCAGATCAAAGTATTTTAGAAAACAAAGTCAACGGTGGGAAACATCTCAGTTTTCTGAGGTTATGGTGCCATTGTTAGCAGTCAGCTCTCCAAAAAAAGGTAGTGATTTTTTCTTCATATGTGAAAATCAGGTATAGGAAGACAGGTTTGCTCTGCCACTGGCTACTTGGGCTATATTAACTGTGAGACGCAAACATCCAAAACCAAAAATGATTATTGAATAGCCACTCTTTTTTTTTTCCTTCCTTTTTCTCTACTCTTTTTTTCCAGGTTGGAACATAAAAATTGAGTGTTGTTGAGTAGGTATAAATGATAAACCATCTTATCTACTTCTATATAATAATATGTCCAATGTATTCTGTTGCTTCATAAAGCAGTCCATTCAAAGTAGCTCTTGTTAAGGTCAAATGCTGAAAATAAGTGCCCTGTAAATATTTCTCAGGGTCCCAAAAGGGACCTGGGTCCCTGCCCAGAAGCCCCATTTCAGCTCAGCCTGAGGGGTAAGTCTCTGCCTGAGCTGGTTGTCAGAGGGTCAGTCTTCAGCTCAGATACCTGCAGATTTTACATCAAAATTCATTCATTAAACTAATTTCTATGAAGGAACAGTCATATTGTTTGTCTTCTACTTAAAATTGTTTAACAAAAATAAAAGCAGTGATGCAAACGAGTTCCCATCAGACCTTTTTTGGTGACTTCTTCTCTGCCTGAGTATGTAGTGACAGTCTGAATGGATTAGAATCCCTTTGCACTATGCTGATTATTTGTGATTGTAGGAGAAAAAAAAATCCCACGGAGTGTGAGAGTGGGCAGGAGCAAGCTAACATTAATTATTCTATGATGCCTAATTTCAGTCCCATTGTTCAGCCCTGACAGCATCTAGCACTATTTTCGTAGGTTTTGGAGAAAATCCAGCATCTGTGTAAACACATTTTTGTCCCTTGGTTCTCCTAGCTTTGGCTTTCCAGCCCTTGTATATCAAATTTAGATTTTGTTGATTCTTCCCAGAATGGTTTTACTTCATGCTATTATTTAAGAGGAAAAGGAAACACTATTAGAGACCCCACTCCCAAGAGTGAATTTGGCTTCCTTTCCAGCAAAAGTATTTTCAAATTCAATTCCCTCTCCCAGGTGGTCTTAATTATAGTCTGGAGATGTTTACAGGTGAAGTTCATTATAGTTTAGGAAAAAATGCAAAGTTTCAGCAATAAGTACAATCTGGGATCAGTCCTACAAAAATCTACTGAATCCTAAATAGTGTCCTTGAGACTTTAAAATAAATTACACATCTGTCATTAATCACCGATGTGCACTCTGAAATTAAATACCAGAAGACAAATACCCCACTCTGAGGACCATGCATACTACTTATCTAGGACTGGACATTTGCTCCCCACTGCATGGCAGCTGCTTGCCTTGG
>NW_008675028.1:8134-11804 GCF_000695815.1 Acanthisitta chloris
AGGCATTAGCTAAGGGTGAGCTCAGCTCATTGTGCAGTGCAAGTGTCCAAGAGAAAATCGAGGGACTGAGTGCAATTTCTAGGCTGGGCTGGTGGTGTATTGCTGCTGCACACCCCAGGGGCATTCTCACTCTGTAGCTTGATGCCTTTTGGGGCCATGCAATATAGTCCTATATGGTGATCAACAAATCTGAAATCATAAATCATAGGATGGCCTGCATCTCTTGACCCCAAGAGAAACCTTGAACTGAGAGTTCATGAGGTTCATGAACCAAAATGTCCATGACAGAGTACAAGGGGTCTTTAGGTACCTGGAAAGTCCAGCTGAAGGCAACTCAGACTGACTCCTCACTAGAAGTTATGGCCAGGCCTTGTTATGGCTTCGCAATTTAATTCTATAAGTAGCCCAGTAAAGTACAGCAGTAGAAATTATACCTATTTTATTGCAGAGTGTAATTAAGGCAAAATAGTATTAATACTATCCCTTAAACTCTGTAAAACAGTATCTGATACTGGGATTTGCTCTGTTTTCTATTGTCTCACCTCCACTCATTCTCCCAAACCACCTTGCTTAGTGCAGATTTAGTTGCATGTAAATAAAGTCCAGAAGATGAGGTGTTTCTATTCTTTTAAGTTTATGTCTTTCTTCTGGTGAGGTGCAGAACAAAAACGCAACCTGCGTATCTCTACTGGGGGTATTGATTGAATAATCATATTTTTTTTGCTCACTTTATGGAATCTTGTCTTCTGTAAAGCCAGCTTCACTGGCAGCTGCTTTTCTGAAACTGTGACAGAGGAAAGGAAGATAATTGAATAAACCAGAAATCATAGATGCCTCAGTGCTTTACTATCCTTGGTTCTCTTTCCCCTTGTCATTAGCACAACACAATCCATGCTTATCTGAGCCTAAACATTATCCCTCTGGATGTGCACTTTCTTCATAAAAATTCTTTTTCCCTATTTTTTTTTGAGATCATCAGGTCTCCTGGATTCATATTCTGAACATCCAGCTGGTGTGGTTAACTGGAAGAAGGATTAAGAAAAAGAATAAATATAGCTGCATCTTGTCTAGTCTCTCTCTTTTTTCACTCTTTGTTTTTCAGGACCAAGAGAATGAAGGAAACTAAGTGCACAACTTTCCTCTCTAACTACATGCAATGTTATCCATGACAGCCATCTTGAAAGTCTGACTTTAAAGTAGTAAATGACTAAGCAATATTAGCCCCAGATTTAGTTGTTCCTATGTGCTCTTTGTTCTTATGCTTATGACGAAATGGTTTTAAGCATAATTTTCTCCAGTATTTAATCAGTATAGTCCTGACCTAGGAAAGTAGATAGATATGTGCTTTCCCAAAAAGGAATTCTCTGATGGATTGAGTTTTTTAAATAGCAGCAGTGTTACTATTTTCTGAAAGTAATTTGTGATAATCCAATGTTGTAAACAACTTAATCTGAAAAGATCCGTTTCCTTTATTAATCTGTCAGATAGAGCTCCACAGACCTGGAAAGTTTTGATCATACCTGGGTGGAACTGGACTTCAGGTTTCAAGCTGGAACTCAGAAATTTGTGGCTTAATTTTTGCTGGATTCTGTCTTGTTGCTCTCTTAATTTACAGGGTTCTGAGATTTCCCGTCATAATGTAGATCTGTTTGCAGTAAATTACTCACATCTGTCAAGCATACATTGGGGAAGTTACTCAATAATATTCTTTCATTGTGGTCAGTGTTTAAGTTTCTCAACTAGTTTTTCATCATTGGGTCTGTAGAGCAGAAGAAAGAAACAATTCAAGTTAAATATCCTGTGCTATAATATGTCGGAAATAATAAGTCTAGGGAGAAAGGTCTCCCCTGAGATTTTTCTGTTAAAGAAAACACAAATCTGAAAAATTACATATCCTTGAAAAATAAAGGGTGCCGAGCCCTTTGGAATATTTAAAAAATCTTAGAGAAAGCTCCGCAAACTCAGGTTGTCAGACATAGCTCTAATTTATGTAGATAGTAGCTTCTTGGGAACTGGCTGGACATCTCTCCTTGTGAGGAAAAGCACTGTTTGTGTGAGAGGTTGTCCAGGTGTCTACTGTTATTTCCCTTTTCCCCAGCTGATAACTCTTTTTGTCAGTTGTGTCTTTGTTTCACTGCCATTGACTATTTTCTTAAAGATAAAATTGTGCTCCATTTAGTGAGATTTCTCTGGTCCTGTTGTAGTCATGGCTTAAAGTTTCAGGAGAAGCTTAGCAGTTTTCCAAAATTTCCATAATTTCTTCTATGGATTTTGCTGGAGAGTTAACTTCTGCTTTGAGGCTGAAGCATACTGGACTGGCTTTTTGAGCTGGATTCCTGCTAAAATCAAGAGCTAAGTGCATTTATTATAGAGGCACTGATGACATCTTGTGAAGTGACAGACTTCTACAGCAATGGAAAGCTTTGCATTACTTCAGTGAGATTGGATTAGGCTTTAGTAACTGAAAACTAGTATTAGAGATCAAGAATGAATAAGTAATTTTAAGAAACATTACTGACTCTTTAAAACTAGATTATAAAAATTTCCTTCTTGGGAAAATTCCTAATAGGATGGGAATAGAATTCACTGGGAACACAATCTGAGCATCACATAAAGTTCAACAGATTTGTGTATTCACTTATTTATTCTGATAGGTTGATGAGGCTGATACAACAGAAAGGAGAGATCATCACTGCTGGTATGGTTTTGTTGTGCTATCACTGTCTTATTCTTCAAATAAAAACTAAGAGTAAAGTGGAATTGAGTAGAGAATTAAATATATTGTATTTTCTTGGTGTTATTCTTATTTAATTACCTTATCATAAAGAAAATATTTCCCTTACATGATTTGTTAGTCATGAATAGTATCAACAGATTTTAGTGGGGAGAGTATTCAGTTGCATCAGAATATTCAGTTAACATTTCACTGTTAACTTCAGTAATGTTACAATGACATATAATCAAGCAAAAAAAGCACTTAGGATCCAATTACTTATCTAGTTAGTTTAGTTTAGTGGTTGTTGGGACATCTTTTATAGTTGTCAATGACAAAATTACTACTGAGTGAGCAATAAGCACCCATATAACATGCTGTACAATATTGTCCATTATGTCTGTACAGTTGCTGCATGTTGCTGAAACAGCAAAGGCTGCAATTGGTTTTTGACTATGCTATACAATGGGCTGTTGTCCTTGCAAGTTTGTAAATTAATTTAATGTAATAAAACAGCAGTTACTTCCTAATGCCAGTTAGGATAGGATACTTACTAAGCAGAGCAACTTGCTTTGCATATTAAGTTGCATGTAGTTACGTCAAGGAGAAAAAAAAAAGTGATGGATTGGATCAACTGAAAGCTCTCATTACCAGCAAAATTATGGATTATGCTACTTGAGATAACTCCCAAGACTTCACCTGTGGCCTTTGAAAGATTCACTTGGATGTAATTTCATGTAATTTCAGATGTTACTTGAGAATAATAGATTGCATGAATAACAGCATGATTTCATTAACACTATTGCTCTTAATGCTGAAGCCAAGAAGAGCCAGTGCAGTTTTTCTCATGTGATTTGCACTTCAGAGGTACATTTTAGAGATACACTTCTTGTAGGGCAGAGTAGCATAACCTCGATTTTTATGCCTTTGCCTTTCACAGAATCATAGAATCATAGA
>NW_008675029.1:0-434 GCF_000695815.1 Acanthisitta chloris
TTTGGGATTGGGGTCCAGGAGTGACAGGATTGGGACTGTGGTCCAGGCTGGGTAGGACTGGTGTGGGTGGGATTGGTGGGATTGGGATTGGTGTGGGATTGGGATTAGTGTGGGTGGGATTTGGATTGGTGGGACTGGGATTGGGATTGGTGGTGGGATTGGTGGGATTGAGATTGGGATGGGATGGGATTGGGACTGGTGTGTGTGGGATTGGGATTGGTGGGATTGGTGTGGGTTGGATTGGTGTGGGTGGGACTGGGATTGGGACTGGGATTGGGACTGGGATTGGGATGTGACTCACGCGCGACTCATCGAGGAGCAGCAATCGCTACGCGATTGGGATTGGTGGGACTGGGATTGGGATGGGATGGGTGGGATTGGTGTGGGTGGGATTGGTCTGGGTGGGATTGGGATTGGTGGGATTGGGACTGGGA
>NW_008675030.1:0-14593 GCF_000695815.1 Acanthisitta chloris
ACAGGATTGTGAGCATGTATAATATTGCAATCTATATCTTTGCACAATTCCATCCAAAGCATTTTAAATAAACTTTCACCATGTTCAAAGATATATTAGTGCCCTGGATTACTTACCCTAAACCTGAATTTTGGACATACAAAGTTATCTTACCCTCTGCATTAAATACAGCAAAGGGAACATAATTTTCTTCAAAGTTTATTGTTCTAATTCTTTAATGAAGGGATTTAGTGCTATTTTCTCCAAACGCAAGAAAAGAAACAGGTCCCAAGCTCCAAACAGCTGTGCCCTGCATTTTCCAACAGGTTATGATGCTGTGGGTGATGTGAGCCACAGAGGAAGGAAGGCAATGAAAAGACAATTCCTCACCTTGAAAGTGTTTGCATATAACCCTGCATTCACTGGCAGAGCACTGACCCAGCAAAACTTCACAATGATATAATCTTCTTTTCTTCCCAGACCACAGGGAATATGTCAGTGTCTCAATAAAATGTGACCAGCTGCATAATCAAGTCCAAGTGGTACCTTTTACTGTCAGAGACAATTAGGTTTACTTCCAGCAAGAGTCCATTTCTGTATGTATGTGAACAGCAGTGGATGGTTCACTCCTTTATATACAGAAAACCTATTGATCAAAAAAAAACTTGAAACCTTGCTTTTTATACAGAAAATCTGCTGATCAAAAAAAATCTCTCAATACTGCCCAACTGGCAGTATTTTATTCCTTTCAATTGCCAATCATTAGGTTACACTGTGAACTCTGAAGTAATTACATTGAATGTGCCACTCTGATGGCACTGGACATCTTTATTAGAACTGTATTATTTAACTTTTGAATAATATCCCAGTTCCCAAAGGACAATGAGGAATTAAAGGGGCACGCTAACCCAAAATCCTAGGAAAAAACCCAGCAATGCTGAGAAAAGCTACCTATTATTTGAAGACTTAGAATTACTTGGAATTATATAAATCCCCAAATAAATGTTTAATTTTTAAAATTAAAAAGAAGGTAAAAACTTTCATTTTATTTCACAAATTTCAAGAACTTAACCCTATATATAGGAAAACCCAAGATAACCACAAGATGATGCCATGTAACCTGTTACCAGCCCCATTTTCTTATCAGTATATGTTAACCTGCCAGTGTAATTCTACTGGAACTGGAGAGATCCCTAGCTGATAGGTCAGCTTGGATGTTGTACAAATATATTTGAAAGTTCAGTCAGGTGTATTGATTAAAATGAATACGGCAGATAAAAAAAAAAAGGAAAAAGGATAAAATATCATCTCTACATGTGTGGGTAAGGAAAATGTTTTCATATATCATATGGCTTAGTTCAGATAATCTCCAGATCACCAGCTGAACTGCACTTCAGATGCATTTGAGTTTTATGTGCAAACACTGACATCTTCCAACTGACCCTTCCGTTCTAATATACAACTGAGGAAATCAACACTGATAACCAAAACACTGTCCTGAAGTTATTTATGTTGTACCACAAATCGAATTGCTTGTGGATAAACTAAAAGCTCTCTCCAAAGGAGCAAGCATAAAATCTCATAAAGAGAGGCATGGGAAGAGACCACAGGAGATCATTTGGTTCAAGGCAGGCTCAGCTCACCCCACTTCCACTCCAGGCAGATATTTTCCTGCCCTATTCCAAAAATAGAAACTCCTTGTTCATCTTATCTAATCACCCTATGTACTGCTGCATCTAGACACACTGCATTTTATCCTTTTCACCACTGACATTGAGAACAGGCTAATCTTTTTCTCTCTGCAAGTTCAGGGGTTTTTACATACTTAAGTGGCTCAGCTCACCCCACTTCCACTCCAGGCAGATATTTTCCTGCCCTATTCCAAAAATAGAAACTCCTTGTTCATCTTATCTAATCACCCTATGTACTGCTGCATCTAGACACACTGCATTTTATCCTTTTCACCACTGACATTGAGAACAGGCTAATCTTTTTCTCTCTGCAAGTTCAGGGGTTTTTACATACTTAAGTATGGCTCTTATAATAGTTCAGGGGTTTTTACATACTTAAGTATGGCTCTTATGGCCTTTTCTCCCCTGATCCTGTCTTAAATCAAATGTCCTCAGTTTTTTTCATTCATTTCCTAAGGGCTTCTGCTCCCAAAATCTCCAACTGCCCTCCCTGACCTCTTCTGTTTCTCTCCTAGCATGGCCCCACCCCTAAAATTGAAGTCCGACAAAAGAACATCCTGAACATGCCACTTGCACTGAAAATGAAGGATTAGCATCCAATTATGGTTTGCCTCCATAAAAGTAAATTATTATTCCTCTGTTGTCCTTTATTCTGATTTCACCTCCATACCTCTGCAGTAAGTTCACTGACTTCTTTAGCTCTGTTGACCTCAAAACAGCCTCCTCATTTCATCATTCATTTGCTTCAAGAGGGAATGGTCTTGAATATGTCTTTCTAAACTGTATGAAATAGGTCAGATTTTCAAAGTGCTGAGAATCCACTGTTAGGATGTATTTCCCTGCTCCCCCCAAAAAACACCCAAACTGCTCCCACATAGACAACTAAGCTTAAGTGCAACACTTCCAGAGTCGTGCCATTGCCCCATACCAGACTTCATTGTACACCACTGTGTATACAAGAAGAATAAATTTTTTTAAGCAGGCAAAATTAAAAGTATTTGCTTGTTTAGTTCTAAGCCTCTACTCATCTCAAGTCTGCTGGTCTGAGATTTAGCTTCCTGTAAGTTTGCTCTTTGTGTAGCACATCTGTTGCAATCACCTGCACAATCCACTTCAGGTCCATACAAAAAAGTCCTTTCTGTTACTTCTCAAGCTGATCTACACTCTTCACCTCTTCTCAGCAGTCTCAGTAGAGCCCATGCATTTCCAGTGATGTATGTCCCCAAGGGGCATGTTACAACACTTGGGTGTCACAGTGCAAAATGTAGGTTTCAGAATGCAAAGTCTTCTAGAAAAATGACAGGAAAAGGACCTGACCTGCTCGTCCTCCACCTTCTCCTCTGACACATTTTGGTATACAGCATTCCCTGTTGTCACCTTGCGTGCCCAAAAGAGTAACTCGCTCTCCCCAAAGCAATCTATTTATCCATATTTTCTTGCCTGTTCTAGACTTCCCTCAGACTTCTGGCTCTTCTTTAACTGAAATTAAAAGAAACCACAAAAAGCAGCCCCAGAACAGCAGGTGATGATTTCATGGAGTAATACTTACACTGTCTAATTCATTTTCAGTCTCTCTTATGATCTAACTAAATTCAGAAGTCCATTTTTAAGTGAATAAAGCACAAATAAAAGACCAAAGCAACAGCAATATGCAGATGTTCAGGAATTGGAATCGAGACTGAAAAATGGCCCCTAGAATTTGGCATACTTTAATGTGTGATCACCTGAACTGCTCACTGCCAGGACAAATGGATATTGCCATTCAGTGAGCATTCAACCCTAAGACTGGGATAGGGGTGGCTGTTACTAGACAGTAAAAGTGTTCTATCCCAAAGCTACAGTATCAATTAAATCTTTGGGATAAAATTAAAAAGCAGAGTCATTACTAATAAATGGAAAATTTTGGTACTTTTTTTGTCTCTCTTTCTGCTAATGTATTAGGAGTCTGAGTTCGCTCTTAATGTAGTGTTAAGGAAGCTACAGACAGACACAAGGACACAAAACAGGATTCAGAAATCTATCAGTGGAGCAGGTTTTCACTGAGTACACATGTACAGAACACAGTCATGTTGTCTACACTCCAGAAAAAAAATATTGCTTGGTCATCCTGCACTGCTTCTTACATCTGCTATGATGACAGTCATCTATTAAACTATCTACTAGCTGGAGGAACTGTGGGAGGCAGATGGTCTATTTGTTATTAACATGACATGAGTATTCATATTCTTGGTAACAAACTACCTATGTGGATTATGCAGACACAACATTTCAGCTCAAATTTTCTTCAAAATCTGTGACATTCACCCGTATTACACATTCACTGACACATAAATAGGATAAATATTGCAATGGAAAAACCAGTAAGGGATTAGAAGTCTAAGTATATTTAATCAAGTTGAACCATACAGAGAAGCTTCAGATTTTTTTAATCAGAGTATGAAGAAAACATTGAACCACAACTTTCACAGTGTAGCTACAGTCAAAAAATGTATAAACAGACAAGAAAACCCTTTAAAATGAAAAACTGTAAGTATACATGAAGCTATAGGCACTAAGAGGCACCTGTAAAGTCTGTGTTTTGGCAAAACTGAAGATAATTTGAATTGAGTTCTACTGGAAACCTTCAGAAAACAAATCTACCTTAGTTTCACTGCAGTCTAATGCACATTATGTCCTTTCTTCAACTTCTCCCTCCACCCACCCCCAAACTGGTTCAGATTAACGGCCCATATTGCTGCCTATTCACTGGCACTTTTTCTGCAGAGAGAATTCTGCCAAAAAGAGAAAAACACAACAGCAAAAGTCTCTACAATTCATGTGCATTTATTCCTCAGAGCAGCACACTGTAATAGCAAGTTACGGATTTTGCACGCGTCTACTTTAATAAAGTGATTTAAATTACACAAGTGCAAACCCACATGTGGACGTTATTTTAAAATAGTTGTTCTGTTTAATGAGAAATCATTGGAGGTTTTTATTTCTCCGCATTTTCTGCTAGCTATAAGCATGCCCAAAAGTAGTTTCTGTAACTCCACTGCCACAAAGCAGTGACACATCATCCCTGCAGCAACTGCAAGCTCTCTCCCAGTTACAATTAAAACCATACCTAAGTAAGCCCATTTTAAACCAATATAGGACAAGGACAACTAGGCCAGCATTTACTGACTTCTGAATTTTGGTTAGATGCTTCATCAAGTTACTTTGAATTAAAACTTCACTTTACAAGCAACAATTACTCTGAGACTTGGGCAATTCAGGGCATGTTAGAAGGCAAAAAGCAGGAAAACTACATTAATGTGAGCCTTGCTACTGAAGAAATGACAATCTGGAAATGCATGCAATATTGAGTGAAACAAATTGTGGATTTTATTCAATCTGATTGCCAATTAAAATAAATAGCACATGTAGTTAAGCTTAGAAATTCACTTTATTTGAAATAACTGCAACACAACACAAGGGAAGATGCTAAGCATATTTTCAGTGAAGTTAATAGTTTTGTCAACAAAATACAATATTAGCTGGATATTTATGTAAGCAATATCTTCCAGAGTGCCTACAGGATTTAGAAAAGTAAAAGGAGTTTAGCTTCTTTCTTAAATTATATAGGAGCATCTTTTCTATAGACTGTTTGAAATAGCAAATTTCCTTAGTGATCAGTGGAAATGCTGTATCAATACAGAGTTTTGGCATATATAGAGGGAGCACAACACAGTTACAGTCACCCAAATATGTGGCAGTTACTGCAAATTGAGATAATGTCCTTAAAAATGGTTATTTTCAAAGAGAAAAATCTTTGCTTCTGTATCTTTCTCAGTGAATTCTAACTTGTCAAGACTGTCAAATCCTGTCTATACCTCCTCTTCTTTCTGAGGTTTTGTGATTTGCTTTGGGATGTGGGGGTGGGGATATCACCTCATGTCACATACTTTTTTTTACCACTCTTGGAGTTTTTCTATGATTTCTCCTCACTGTCCTCCTCTTCCCACTACAAACTGTCCTTTGATTACCTCAGCCTTTCATGGCCTCACATCTGCTCTCTCACATTACCACATTTCACTCCTGAAACGTCCCTTGTCAACTCCAGCCCATCATTCCACTATAACATATTACTCTATGTGCTAAGCTGACAGGATCAGCAAACAAACAGTATCATGTATTTGAGCCTTGGGACTGAATAAATGACTGATGAGGCAAATACACCTTGAGTGGAGAAAGAAAGAAAGAACTCAACTTGACAGGGGAGCTGGACTATGAACACCTCCCCCAGACTTTCATCCTGTATATCACAAGAGAAACACTCCAGAAGCATGGGCTTATAAAAATAATTTACTCACAATATCCAGATGGTGAGTGGGGAGAGGAATAGCCTTAGCTGCTGGAAGTGTTTTCCCACCTTCTATTCAGGTTTTAAAGTTTTAGATAAAAGTGATGCCACCTGAGGTGACTTGGCAGTCTGTGTCCACAAGTTTGCTGTCTGGTCTAGGTAAAAATTTCTATACAAGTAAGTAAAATCTTTATCCACCTTGATAATTAGATCCTTAATTTAATTTAACAATATTGCTTATAGACTTCATGATTAATATATTGCCTCTCTTTTTGAGCAACAAAAAAGTAGCTTATTTAAGGGGTTTTTTTTGAAAGGGGGAGAAATCATTATGAGATTTTGTATAACTCTGTTATCCAGAGGCAGATGTAAACATTTACAGGGTTGAGAGATGGGAAGTGAGAATAATCTTGCTCTGCATGATCTTATCTCCTGTTCACCTTGGCCACTATATTGGGAAATGTGATTTAATGACACATTTATATGAAAACAACAATAGCTTTATAGCTTACTATATACTATGTTGCTAGGATGCATTTCTTAAATCACCAACAAAATTACCCACTCTAGCTATATATTTAGTATACCTCTCAGCAACTCAGCAACTGGAAAAACTAAATTAATCAAATTAGCTACAGCCAAGATTTCTTTTTATTTTTTAAATGGATGATTAACATTAGAATCCCAGATCTGTGTTGGGACATATAAATAAATAAAATCTTGAATAAAAAATTATGAGCACTGAAAATTAGGTCACATACGTAGGAGTTTTAATTAAAGACTTAAGTGTAGTTCAGGCTATTTTCTCCTCAGTTAGAAAATTTTCCCACGGGAGACTGGCAAGTCCACAGCACTGTGCATTTCTGAGCACAAGACATCATACCACTCAATACCCAAATGGCTCATTCTCTTCAACTCAACTCAGGCCTCAGCTCTAAATCATGAGAGACACAAATGCTGCACCATCAGATATGCCATGGCCTCATCAGTACTGGAAACTCACCCAATAAACTCATGCAACTCCAGCTGCTGCTGGTTCCACTAAAGGGATCACTGTCCTGAGCTCTCCTCTACCCCTCTGCCCTCCATCTGAAAATTACTGGGTCTTCAGCTCTGCTGATGGAACAACAAACCCACATTAATCAAAATAGTCTGAGGGGATTATTTACACATATTAAACACTACATACTTGCTAATCCACTAGATATGAAAATATGTTTCTGCAGCAAGTCCTCTCCCTAAGACTAATTATAATCTTTTAACAAGCCACCATCCAACAATTTCCAGCAATTCTCCGGCACCCACAGCAGGTACTGGCTATTCTGTTTCCTGAAATGAAATCACCACATCAAAACCTTCTAGCTGAATGGGTCTGACCTTTATAAAGGTGTGCTATTAATAAGATAAAATAAACTGCAGGACTCCAGCAACCAGGTTAAAAATTCAGTAAGTAGCCAGGAGGATATATGAAATGAGACCAAGTGGTCTGTACTTAATGAAGTAGACAATATCCTAAAATTAAATCAGCCTTTAATAAGCAACATATGCTTTAAAAATACAAAGATACATCTGCATTGGTGAATGAAAAGGCAAAAAGCATAGTTAGAGGCAGTCAAAGGCACACTGTTTCTACCCATGTGTATTCCAGAACAATGATGCATGAAATGAAGTGACTGTTAACATACAGGTTTCCACATGCTCCCAAACAAAGGATCAACCCCAAACCAGATTGACTGTAAGAGGAAAATATCTACTTTTCTTCCCATAAGGGTGCAGGTCTCTCACATAAACATGTAACTTTACAGTAATTTTTCACAACTGTATTTCCTTTCTTGGAAAGCCAGAGAGATACACAGACTATGTATAGACCCATAGGCATAACTAATAAACCTTGGACAGGTGTATGCATACAGCATGAACTGCTGTGACTGCAAGGAGTCTGACAACTCCTTCACCTGCTACTGGTTTTTTTTCCAGTTTAAGGCTGACAGCACAACACCAGAAGATTTCAGTGCAATTCCTAAGGACAGCAAAATGTTTGGAACACAACCTGCTTCCTCTGCCCCTGGACACCTGTAGCTACAGTTCAACTTGTCTCCTGCCAGCTGCAGCACAAACCCCAGGAGACACAGCTACCACAGGCTGCTCCTTCCCTTCCACCAGGCAGCCTCATTCTCCATAGCCTGGGAGAAAGGCCCACAAGAGCTTTCAGCTGCTGTTAATTCCCATTCTAAAGAAGGAAAAACACACATTAGGCACTCCTGCTGGGTAAACATATTCATTGGTTTCTCCAGCTTTCCTTATAAAAATGGCCCTGTACCTCTGCAGGGTCACAGCTGCCAAAAACATAAGATTGAAATGGAGAAAAATAGACATTTTGTTACCAACTGAAAAGTTTAACTAAACTAAAGCAACACCTGTTTTTCCCATTTGCAAATATTCTTCCTTGAGTATCTGAATTTTGACACACTAAAGACCTGCATTTTTCCAAGACACAGAGGAACTACCAAGTCTACTGATGGTAGCTTATGGCTCATTATAATCTTCTGGAAATGAGATGATTACAGAGGAATTTTCACAGTCACACACACACAAAAAATCCACTATCCAACTAAGTCAAAAATTTAATGTAAGCTCACAAGATACAAAAATTACAAGATCACCTCACATACATTGAACCCTGCCTATCTGGGTTAATTACAGAGCAAAGCTGTGTCCCTGTATTCCAGCCCTGAAAGTTATGGCACCACACAAAGGGTAAAGTTTAAATTAATCAAAGCCTTTTTATATGCTATCCTCAGAGTCATCAGTTCCACAATATGACAAATTCCTATCAAAGAATGTTTCAAAAATCTTCTATTGCCAAAAACAACTGTAATTCTTTTGCACTACTCCTAGGAAGTGATCAGTTCAAAAGACACTAGTTTGTGCCAAAAAAACTACATTTATTAACCACTATTGTAAAAAAATCTTTTAAGCAACAAAACTAGTTTTTTGCCCATGTTCCAAAAAACAGGTGGACCAATGATATACAACACATTTTTTTAAGGTAGCCTCCCTCAATAAACAACAACTGAATTTGTATACATCTTCCCTACATAACTGAACATACAAAAATGATACACACAAAACCACAGAAGTAACTTACATAAAAAGCTTTAAAGAGCCTGAAATAGACAGATAGATGAACTTAATCTGATTCCCCTCCTGCAAGCAATGATTTCCAATTATTACAGGTTGGATTATCAAACAATTCCTGCTAAATGTAGCATTAGAAACATTAATAAAACAAATGGTTGCAGTTGACAGCTGATGAATGCATCATAAATATGGCAACATACATATAACCATAAGGAGACAATATGTAATGACTTATTTTTGAGAGTGGAAGACTATCAATAACACAAGAATTTTAACATTGTAATTTTTTCAGTCTCCTAATGCAGGCACACTCAGGAAGAAGTGAAAAATTCAGAAGAGTTTTGGGATCCTTGACTTTATAAATGCTATTATTACTCACAATACCCAGCATATGTTTGGCATATCCCCCAGAAAAGGTCCAGTCAGTGCTTCAAACATATAAAATACTGCTTAAAGCTATTTCAGAAACAGAAGCCGGAGCAGAGGAGCAAAAGCACAAGACACAACATGCTGCCAAGATCCCACTGTCTATTACCAACTCTCATTTTAGGCATATCAGTGTAAGTGACAAATTATCAGCAAGATTTTTATAGGATAAAATTGCTGTTACTCAGACAAGCAAATAGTATTTGAAATGTCATGCATGGCTCACAGCGGAGCCTTTCCCCCTAGCTTTATGCCCAAATTCCTAAAGAAATGCCTACAGTAATAAATAAGTTTCTAGCCATGCAAATCTGTTTCACATTTATTTCAAGTCTTAGCTCCTGGAACACTCTGATGATGTCAGATTTTCAGCTTTTATTAAAATATATTTTAGCTATTACAATTATAAGGGAGAATGTAGCAAAAATGACCTGAGAACACTCAGCAGTCAGATAACAAATTAAAAACTATTCCTATTTAGATATAATTACTTTCATTGCTTCAGCAAGTAACAATAGAAAGCAGATGAATCATTTTGCCTTGTGGTGTTGACAATACTGCTTTGTGTGATATTAAAAAAAATAAGGTAGTGAGACAGTCACAGAAAAGGACATGATCTCACACACCTTTGATCAGATGCTCTGTGAGCTGCAGCAGCAAGACCCAACCTTCCCTGCAGTGATGGGCACTGTTGCAGGGCCCCAAAAGCAATGTCACTTGCTGCCTGCCAGCTCTGCTGCCTTTGGGGTCCCTTCTCCCACAGGAGCCTGGTGGCAGCTCAGAGGACTCAGCAGGCACAGACCGACTAGAAGATACTCAATTCACACAGGGCTTTGGATGCTGCTAGGAATGGCTGCACTCCTCTGGCCTAGGCATGTAATCACAGTTAAAATAAATAACAGCAGTATATGGAATAGAATACCCTCCACCTCATGCTTGCTGGACAGCTGCTGCCACACCACAGGAGCTGTGTTTCTGTAAAGAGATGGAGAAAACCAAAGAGTTCTGGAGCATTGCAAACCCTGCTTCGACTTACGCTGATGAGAGGAAAAGGATGCAATAATAAAAGATGTATAAACCCCACACACTTGCTATAATATAATGAAAACTATTCTAAACAACAAGAAGCCTATTCTGGAAAACCCCTAGGCTAACAATTTAATTTCTGACTGCAGAGATATTACCTTGTTAAATCAACAGTCAGTGAAAGGCTTTTACTTCTTCCCGTAAATGCATTTCCAATCCTTTGTTTTTCTGCTCTATTCTTGCCACCAGATGGAGGACACATCGTGTGGCACCCACAAGGGAACAAACAGGGAAAGCCACAACCTCATGTACAGATCTTGTCTCATTCCAAGCAAATAAACATAGTTTGAAGTTACTGTCTGCGCTGAAGCTGAAGGGAGTATTTGGGCCAGCAGTGTAAGGACACTGTGAGCAGTCCCTCACACACTGTTACTGGTGGGAAAGCCATACAGCAGTGGTTTTATGGGGAATAAAGCCATTCATTTGAAACTGCACTGAGAATATAACAGTAATTTATGTAGTTACCACCTAGAGTCTTTAGATTAGAAGATGGTATCTAGCCAATGCAAGATTTATTCTTTTAAAAGGCATTTCTTTCTTGAAACAGAGAGTAACCCCAGGAGGGGTTAGTTTTGTTGTAAGCATTGTATACATTGTGAATAAATTTAGTGCAGGAAAAAGGGAAAACAGTTTAACTCTTCAACCATCTGCTATAGCTTGACCCTGCTAATTTAACACACAGACAAGAAATTTTGATGAAAGCAGAAATTACATCAACTTCTGCAAGAACTCTGAAAATCAGCTGAAAATAGGAGTGAGAAAACTCCTATTTATGTCTGGAAAACTCCCATCTATTCCTTATTCACTCAGTGCTCTGGCACTGAATACGGATGTTTTCCTCTCCTGTTGCTTCTGACAGATTAAGCAATTCCAGAGTTGCCCATAATTAATTTTGGCATGAAGGTAACTACCCTTGCACAATCCTGGAGACAAATGAAGTGTCAGAGAATGGCACCCCAAAGTAATTTGTTTCTTGCCTTATCTAAAAGAAACAGGTGTAATTTTTTTACAGGTGTGATAGGACAGCACCAGACAGTGACTCATCACTACTCACTCAATACATGTAAACATAAGACAAATACTTTGAATACTAAGTAAAGAGTAGGGAGAAAAATAGAAATCAATTCATAAAACAACCATTTGACCCTCTGCCCAAAGTCCCAAACACTCCTTAGGTCAGCGTCACACAACCAAACTAGGACGTAGGTTTAGGTTTTGCAGGGAAGCAGTGAAGGAAATCCTGCTGATAATGAAGAAGGAGATAAACAGCCACCTGGGACTTGGAAGGCATCTTCATCTGCACCACAAACTCAAATAGGTACCTGCAGTGCAGGTGTCACATACATTGCTGTCCCATATAGCTCTGACTCAAACTATCCAACCAGCTCCAGGGCTGAAGCACGTCAGGGGCGGATAAGGCTATGATGATTCTAGTTTTCTTTCCTTAACCATCATGTTATAATAGTGCCAGCTAAGGACACAACCAGCATGTCTTCTGCTTGGGCATCTCTTGCCTTTGAAAAGGCAGAGACCCTACATTCAGGGCGAAGAAGCAACAGGGGTGACTCAAATGTCCACTCCTTGTCTCCCTTCCCTGGAGAGCAAGGCAGAAGGAAAAGAAAAAGCCACCAACAGGGACAAGGCCACACAGGTGCAGACAGGGCTCCCAGGATCCACTACAGGATTACCAGACATAGATGTTGCTATGTTAGGTGGGATGTCATTTATTAACACTAAAAGTACAAACCTGTCATCTCCAAGCTTGCCTGTCTTGTTTACCTTACCTCTCCCCTATCATCTTAAATCCTGCTATTCTCTCTCTCTTTTCTCAACTCAAGATTACTTTCGGTTGTCTTATCAGTCTCCTCCAGACTGATAGTTTCAAAAGCAGATATATCCTCAACGTGTGTGTCTGACAGGTTTGGCCTCACTTTTTATGACACCTGTGCTGACAGCATGTCGCCACCACAGATATACACAACTGCAGCTGAATGTGCCTAAGGACTCTGCAGCCAGAAAAAGAAAAAAGTTTTCTTTCTTTTACAGGAAGATTTCCATTGTGACCTTTCCACTGGATATAAATTACAATCTAGCTAATTCTATATGGTCAGAAATTGCTAGTGAGTCAGTCAGTACAGATCCAAGAGGTGGGTGGAAATCTCAATTTCAGTCAAAACTGAAATGGAAGTATCAACTGAGTATTATTAAAAAAGCACTACCCTTTTTTTCATCTCCAAAATGTTAATTTTGAAAATTTCAATCAGCTTCTCCCAGAGCAGAAAAGTAACAGAAACCCATTGTTTCCCCTCACAGTCAAAATCACTTGGCAATCAATGTCAATCACATCAAAGCTCTGACACACACAGGCCTTATTCTTGCATTTGGAGAAATTAGGATCTTCCTATCTGACACCATGGCAGAATCCAGACTCTAACTTTAAACCCCTGGAGATGGAAGAGGAGCTGAGCAATCTGTTCCAATTTTAACAGCTGTGAGTTACAGCTTTAAATTCAGTATCACCTGAACACAAAGAGTCGCAAGAAGAAAAAAAAAGCAACAAAACCCCATATTTAATTCACAAACTCGACCACAAATGTTAATAACTACTTCAGAGTAACCAGGGTGATGTAAGAATTTAGGATATCAGTATCTCACCAAAGAGTTACAGAAAGCATGGCTGTCTCAATTCAGGCAGGATGACTTTCGTTGCCTATGGAGTTTACAAAATCATCAGCCAGACACCAGTCAGCCAAGAAGCAGAGGAAAAAAATTTACCCAAACTGTTCTGATAACTAAAACATCTTCCAGAGAAAAGCAAGACACATTACCTGGAATGATTTCAGGGCATTTTGATAGAGGCTGCAGTTTTCTAAGGCTGCCAATCTGATATATTCAATACCACTGACTAGATATTGAAAAAAAATATTTTACAAAACTTAAAATAAGTGTACTTATACAAGTGATATTAAGTGGTTAAAAAAAAAAAGAAAAGAATAGTCTTCTATAGATATATAAGCAGGTTAATATTAAAATTGGACCAACCTACCTAGGTTTTATCCATACCATGTTGAATTCAAATTTCCATCTTACAATGACAGCATATCAACTGATTATTATGCATGTGTTCTGCTCATAATTTCCCAGTTATTCATCTGAATGCAGATCATACATTCAACTAAGTGCTTTTTTTGTTGTTGTTTTGGTTACATGTTTTTTTATTAGTCATGGCAATATGGCTAAAGGCAGGAAAAGCAGAGAAACAACTTCTAGTTTTCAGATTTATTGATCACCAAAGGTAGTTTAGTAATTATGTTATTAGCTACTAAAGGAAATCAAATCTTTCTGAAATCCATAAAAATATGATGTATATTGATAAAAGTAAATAACTTAAAGAAAATTTCAAATTAGTGCATACAGGCTGCTTCTCTGAAAGCAAGCAGTCTCTTGGACTTTAGTTGTGCAAGCAAATACTTGAAAAATCACATTCTCCCTAACTACAAATGCTGTAATATACTGATCATTCTCTATTTTTCAATAAAATGTTTTGTGGCCTTGTGTACCACATGCCATCATACAGATTTTGATAACTCAATCCAGTTTTGGGCAGAATGAAGAAGAATTCTACCACTGATCTCCCAAGCAAGCACTAGCTCAGATCAGGCAATGCTCCCCAGCACTCCACTGCGTAAGCTGAATATGCAATAAATAACTTTTCTGCTTTTCAAGCAATCTGTTTGAATTTAAGCTGTATCCATATTGAAAAGTAATATGAAGACATATTTGTCTTTTTTTAAAAATCAGCGATAATAAACTAATCACTACAAATTTAAAAGGGAACAGCTACTTATTAAAGGAATAGCATAGTATAGGTCAGTGATAATAAAAGTTAGTTTCATTAAATAATGTTCTGTATTGAATTATGGTTCTGCATGATCTGCAATTCAAGCAA
>NW_008675030.1:14603-36310 GCF_000695815.1 Acanthisitta chloris
CAGCATCATTAGCCTGAAATAACTAAGCTCTGGAAAGAAAGAATTGCAGGAGCTATATGGATCAGGTCTTTAAAGGAACCTGTCACTAGCCTTAGGGTATTAACTTGCTACTTCACCTGCTGAAGGTGCTGGACATGGCAGAATCTGCAGGAAGCCCAACACAAGAATGCAACAGCTTATGTGCCCTTGTTTTCCTCTGAGCAATCAGTATGCCTGAAATAACTAAGCTCTGGAAAGAAAGAATTGCAGGAGCTATATGGATCAGGTCTTTAAAGGAACCTGTCACTAGCCTTAGGGTATTAACTTGCTACTTCACCTGCTGAAGGTGCTGGACATGGCAGAATCTGCAGGAAGCCCAACACAAGAATGCAACAGCTTATGTGCCCTTGTTTTCCTCTGAGCAATCAGTATTCTTACTGGCTATATGTTTCACCTTCTTCACAGGTTTTCCATGCAGGTTAAATACGTCTTGATTTCAGAGTGACATTTAAAACCATTTCTACTGTCACTGTGCACACAGTTGAACTCTTATTGCTTCCAACAGCACCCAGACTGTAGGTAGGCTAGACTTGGCTTTGAAAGATTTGACAAACATGAAAAGGTTTTATGACTGAAAAGCAATATTATAAAGCTGGGCAACTTTCCTTATGACATGAGGCCAAAAGTTTGCCCTGAAGAAAGCATCTCCAAGCATTCCTGTGACAGTCAGTGCTACTGCAAGTGGTGCAAAGGCTACTGCAAGGGGCTACTCACCCAGAAGATGTGACATCTGCCACCACAAGCAGTTCTATGCTCTTTCCCCTCTCCACCCAATTCAACTCCTCCCTTATGCAGAAGTATCATAAAAATGATGGATGAAAGCTTTTAAATTTTTTTCCTTTAATAAAAATATTTTGAAGAGCAGCTAGGCAACGTTTAGGAAGGAATGATGTGTTTAGGTGTTTAATGAAAATATGCATTTGCCTGAGAAAAAAAAAATCGAGTTTTTTTTTCAGAAGAATCAGAAACACCTCAAGGCATAATACAACCATTAACTGAGCCATAATTATTGACTGTGAATTCTCACAGTATGCTCTGATGCATTTGGCATTGGCACGGAACAGGAGGCAGTTTCAATTACATGCTTGATCTGTGAAGTTTATTGATCTTCAGAAGTGGGGCTAACTTGCACAGTCTTAATTGTGAAAGCCAAGACAATGCTGAAAATGTCTGCTGTTTACCTTCTTGCCTTTTTGTTGCTGTCATATTTAATTAATTAACAGGGCTATGGGTTACTGAACTGGAGTTAATGCCTATTATAATATTGGGCAGAGTTAAATTATTAAATACACATTTCAATATTTTGTTAATTTCTAATGTAAAAAAGAGTATTTTCAAGGTGTTTGGTATTGACACAATTTAACCTTGTATTTTATTTTAAGCCTTAATATTCTTACCCAACCATTCTCTGAAAACAGACCATTATTTAAGTGAGAAATAATTTAAAAATTGGCTTGAAGAGAGCTTGGTCTGCTCTCAAACACCCAGAACCCTCCTTCTATAATTGACAGAGACATTGTAGGTATAATAAGTAGTATTATTATGCTTCTCTTAGACAGAATACCAAGACTAATGATCACTGGACAGAATTTACCATGTTATCCAGGTAAATAAAATTTATCATTATACCAACAGCTGTTGAAAATATAAGTTCACATTCTTTTGAATGGAATACTCTGCATCATCAATGTGCTAGAAGTATAAAGTGTTATGAGTATATAAGTAGGAAAAAATATTGTTAGCACTTGGAAAACTTCATTTTTCCTCACTAGTCCTTTTTATTTTTCATAGAAGCCCACTGTAATGGAGATGGCAACTGTGATCTGTTATAGCCAGCACAGTTCTTGGTGCTGACAATAGGGTTTGTTTACCTATTTGAAGTAGCAGCATTACAGTCCATCTTTATAGATTTTATAAGGATGCTGATTCCAGCTTAATGAGCATCAGAGAGCATCTGGCAATTATACTCCCGAGGGAGGCTAACTGATAAATTTGCAAACCCACTGGAGCAAGGATGGAAAAATCTAGTCTTTAAAATAGTCTCTGGCATACATGAAAAAAGTTTACAAAGAAAGAAGTCCTACTTTATTTTGAAAAATATTAGTAAGACAGTAAATGCCATTCTTGAACAAAAATTCTGATGGGTTCTGGTTCTTCTCTAGATTTTCCCAGTTGCACAGCTCCTCACATGGATATGTAGATGTCCAGCAGGAAAGTTATGAGCAAAAGTAAAGAGTTTGTTATTATTAACACATTTTCCAGGAGAAAAATCCAGTAAAGAATGCCTGGAATGGACTGGAACATGAAAAACTGTCACAGGAGGGTGTTAACATGTCAGCTAGCAAGGTGGTATTGGATTCACCCTGGTTACATGCAGTTATAAATTCATAGGAAAAACGTTCTATGGAAGACATAAAAATGACATGAGTTTTTGTCCCGGGTTGACTGATGCAGTTATGTGAGGAAAACTGAGAAGCATCTGAAACTAAAAATTGACCTAGTGCACTGTGTAAGTACAGTTCAAAGACACGGTACTCAACAAATAAAAAAGGAGAATAAAACTAAACAGACCTTTTCATCCAGCAGCAGTAAAACTAGAGGGCAGAAAACGATGTTAAATCGCTTAAGCTTGTTGCATCAACAAACCATATCAGAAAGTTACAAAATATGTGTCTCATGGTAACCATTCCTATGCAACACATCGCAAAATAATAAAGAGCTTTCATCAAAGTCAAGTTGAACCCACGTAATGACTCACCCTGGGAAACTCAGGCGCTGGCAGTGTGTGGAGGAAATGACTATGTGAGAACCTCAAAGCCACTGGAAAGCAAAGCACAGGCACTACCATGGAAAAGAAAGGTACCATGGAGGGTTTGGAGCACTGGTTAGGTGGTAAAGCAGGTTAAAAGGCAAACTAAATATAAGCATCACTCCAGATGATGAAGGGCATTCTATCATTTTAGTGATTGTGAAGCACAGTCAGCAGCTTGCTGTGTTCTTCTGGGACTAAGCACAACTTAAACTCTAAGTGTAAACTGAGGACAAAATCAAATTAAAAGTACAGAGGCCTGGACAGCACAATTAGACAATGTGAGAAATAACTGAATGATGACCTATTTGTGATCTCACTTTCATCCTGGCTCCCTGAGCACCTGAAGAGCTACATGGATAGTAAAGCTAATGTTTGGAAAATATCGAAACACTTCTAAGTAACTTCCGATGTTCAAATAAAGAACACTCGTTTTTAGTCAAGTATGATAAAAGTTGTGGTCTAAAGGAAAAAAGCTCCAATTTCTAATGCTGAATAAACACAAATTATTATTAAATTGTTTTTACTACTAATCTCAGATTTAGGCAGTGCAGAATAAGCCATTGGGAGAACTTTATGGTACTTACATTCTTAGCCTGGGACTCCTACTCATATTTGGTCCCAGTTACTCAAATTATTTTCACACCTGTCACATGCAAGTGTAAGATTAAAAAAAACTTGTCCTAGATATGCTTTAAAATTTTGCGCTGCTTTACTGGGCTCCTGTAGACTTGTATTTCTAGTCACATTAGAAACTTGTGCTGTCTAAGAAATTTTCCAATGTCATTACTGCAAACATAGGCTTTGAAAAGAAAAGATTACTGTGGGTCAACTTAGACTTAAGAAATTTAACAAGATGCCCAGTTCCACACGTGCAGATGTCCAAATACTAAGTTTTAAGATGAAAACTCAGTATTTACTGTAAAAAAATTTAAAAATCAACAAGTAACAATTTTTCCTATTTCAATGAAAGGTGTATCTTTCAAAAATTGAAATTAATTCCTAATATCAAGCTGGTCAACTGAATTAACCTTTCCAGAATTATTCTATTAATAGAGTTCAAATCTCTCTTAGCAGAGATACAAATATTTGTCCTATAATACTTCTGTAAATATAAAAATTCCCAACACCTTAGCTATCTTATTTCTTCCAATAATCTCATGTCTGAAAATGCCATAGGTTTTAAAACACAAACTTACAATCAACTCAACCCCCTCCCACCAAAAAAAAATTAAGGCAAAACCCAAACCCTAACACCTGAGATGCATAGAACTAAGGCACTTCCCTTATTCCCTCATCCCACTTATTTATGAGGAGCTCCAGGGCATAGTGTGCAACATATTTTGGCAGCAATTACAATTGCTGGGAAACTGGTATTCAGAAGAAAGAAAATATTTTACATTTATAGTCTCTTTAGTCTTCCTTAACCTTCAAACTGCTTAAAAAACCCAAGATAATTTTTAATCTGCATATTCCATGGCATCAAAATAGCACATCTCCAAAGCTGAGAAAACATATGCTGTCAGCAAAGAACAAAATGATCTCTTTGATACTAATACCTGTGATAGTAGCATGATAATAACTACGTGTGACAACTTCTCCCTGCTCTCAAAATAATTATGGCTCTCTAGAACTCAACATCTGTGTTACCAGATGTTACTGTCAACCACGTAAGCAAAAGCACTGCAGAAGTCTGGCTGGCCTCCAGAGCTTTAGTCTCAATACCTCAGCAGATGCAGGTGGTTTTCAGTAGTCCAATATTTGGAGCACCAAGCCATGCGAATCCACTTATGTAAACAAGAAAACAGCATCAGCAAATAATGCATCATACCCAAACAGGCTCATTGTAGTCTGAGTCTGACGTTCCTGCCAATCCAGTGAGAACTCAGATTAGTTTTAGCATGTCTGACACAAAGAATTGTTATGTCACAACATGCTTCTGAAAACCCATTTTCATTAAGTCCTTTTAATGTCTCCATTGACTTTCATACACAGACATAGTATGTGCCAGCTGGATGACACACAACCTATTAAAAAACAGGCATGCACAGCAGAATTTTAAAATATTTTATCAAAACCATAAATCATTCGCTCTTAAGACATACGTGGTAACTTAGCACCAGCTTCTTGCCTGAACAGGACAATTTAGATACAACTCAGCTTTTATGGAAGAATTTTTCTTCTATCTATGTATCTCTAAACTGCTGCAATCTGAAATCAAATTATCGTCAGCAGGGAAGCAATCCAAACTCTAGCTGAACTTTCTAAGTGAAAATAAACATATTTAAAATGGAATTAACTGTAGTCAAAAGGTAACAATCTTTCAAAAACGTGCCTGAAGCACTTTGATGCTGAACCTTTTTGATTTCACACTCCTTAACTATTAAACCAATAGGTTTGATAAAGAACCAAGTAAGGGGAATATGTTGCTTTCTAGTAATGACTCCTTCACCATTTTATTTCTACAACCAGCCAGAGATGAGCCTGCCCTGTGCTATCTGGCTGCACTTTACTCTGTTTCTCAGGTCAGCCTAGGACATCCCTTTCCCAGGGGTGTTCCTCTCCCAGAAGAGGCATGTGTAGGGCACCTCCAGCTGCTGCAGCATCTCTTCAGTCCAGCACTGCCCTTCTGCCATCTAAGAGGGAGATACCAGGTTGAAAGGTTCAGCTCCTCTTGTCCTCCTTAACAACACACTGGATTCCCAGAGCTGCAACAGCATTTTGGGAACCACTTGACTACTGATGGGCACACAGAGGACATTACCACAAATACAGAAAGTCTTTTTCTAACAGTTGCCCCAAAGCATTTTACACAATGAGAAAATGAGGTCAAATGTGCTTGTGCAATTTATTCATAAATTAAGGAGGGGGGTGTGTGTAGGCTTAAGTTACAAATAAAATACTAACAAGGAAAGAATCTGTTTCCTAGATCCTAGCTGAGCTGTGCAGCCCGAGAAGTAAACTAAAGCAGGTTTCATAGCCAGAGAGTGTATCCAGTATTTTGTACTTTGACATGAATCTCTAAAGGGTAGTGAATGTGTATCAGCCTTAATGTTCAGATACATAATTAAGTCAGAAATCATTAGGGCCTTTATGACAGCTCTACAGCACTAAAAGTCAAAGTTTCCACTATAAAACTTTTTCTTCATGCATGGAAAAATTAGCTGTCAGAATTATTTCTAGGTTCAAATATGTCTTATAAGCTCTTCACCTTCAAGCAAATTAAACTGAAGTGCCCAATCATTTTTAAATGGCATAAGTAGTAAGTTCTAGGGGGGTTGCAATCTCTGATACAAATCTGAATTCCCAGCCTTTAACTTGAACTTCAACAATTAAGGTTTCATTAGCAGCAGTAGCTTCACCCTCCTTCCAATTCTGTGCTTAAAGTTTTCTCATTTTATACAATTATGACAACGTGTGCATTCAAAAATTTGAGAAGTATAAGCTACACTTGTAGGCATTAACATAGGCATTGTTAATACTGGTTACTGGCATTTTAGAGGCTCAAACCAGAAGAATTTGAGCTGAAGACTCCACAACACTGGCCACTGCACATACAGCAAATAAAAGCATCCAGCACCATAAAGAGCTTGCAGCCTACACACCTGATAAAGCAGATTTTTTTCTTGCTTGCGGCCTGCACACCTGATAAAGTAGATTTATTTCTTACTTTCATGGTCTTAGTTATTTTAGTCCTTGTATCCACAGAGGTATTTCTTTTAAAATATTTCAAAAAACAAGTGCAAATCAATTTTATAAGCAATCTAGAGACAGGTCATTATGCATACCCATTGCTAACTATTTATTTATCTATTTTTAAGTAAAAAAAATTAAATCCAAGTGTGTTAATCCATATTCCTCAGGTGTGCCAAGATGTGCTAGACACCTCACCTAACAAAAAAAAATAGGTCACATTGTCAAATATAAATAAAAATAAAATACTTTGAATTAAGTTACACCATTGCAAATTCATAATAATTCTGGGAAATTCATGAAAATAAATGCAATCAAGAAAAATGTTTAAATCTACTTTGAAAGATGACTTAGCTGAATTTGTGCTACTTATTTATGTATCTAGACAGCCACAAAGTTGGCTGCAAACTGCAGGGGCTACCTCTCAGTGGCAAAACCAAGGGAAAATCTATCACGGGCATTTAAAAAGGATATAATTTGCCTTAGTTCATTCTGTGCCTGTCTGCTCCTACAAGAACCACAGCTCCATTTCCATAATCATCAGTATATTGTTTAAAATGATATTTATAATTTTGATTATGTCTTTTGAGTTCTTTCTATTTATAACTGGAACCAGAGACATTTACAATCCAGTCATGGCTGAATCCATATTCAGTCAACTAGTCCCTTCTACTCAAATCTGATAATATCTGAAGATGAGAAAATTTCTACATGATATTCAGGGGAAAATGAATTTAAAGTATTTGATTATTTCTTTAAAGAAGGGACCAAGAAACATTAACTCAGACTTTTCTGATTCCCACTGCATAATAATGTTCATGTAACAATTCATGCATGTCTTCTTAAGAAAAAATAAAATACAGATAATGAATTTGATGAGATCAAAACAATACTATAAAATACACACTGTGAAAGACAAGCAAATAATATATAATCTAGTAGCCTTTCTGGTCTACATTCAATATATCTCTGTGCTAAATAATTAAGACTCAGAAAATTCAGACTTTTAACCACAGAGATAACTATTTTCTGAAGCTGTACTTTATCATTTGCATGTATTCAAGGCTGGTGAGAGACAATACTTCCAGTGGGTCTGAAATTCTTTTGGTAAATAGGAAAAAGCAACTGAAAAACTTGTTAGATTGCCTTCAAAATCGAATAAGGACTTCTCCACAGAGCTTTCCTCCATTACATACAATTGGAGCCACATAATTCCCTGTAAGCAAGGACTCCCTTTAATTTTCCATATCTAATAGAATATGGTTTCTCCCAAAGTTAGTGCTCAAATAGTACTGTAAGCAAAAATAATTTTATTTTACTGTGTATTCTCAAATATTCCCATGGCAGTTTAAATACCATTTCAAAAACCTGCTAACTGAGATCAATTACCTCCCTCTCAGCTGTAATAACAACACACAAATCTTGAACACACACACAGACACACAGACACAGACTCTAATGGTTCCACGATTTCAAACATTGGTGGGGGCAAAGCAAAATAAGAGCTTAAGAGCTTTTCTAGCAAACTTTAATAGCATTCACAACTGAGGAGAAGTTAATACACTGTTTGCAATACAAAAATGCCTAAAGATGCATCCTCTAGCTGGAGGTGAATCTAGCAAAGAACACTAATTGTCCATTACTATCAAGACATCTGTTTAAAGGATTACAAATAGTACTACAATATACTTTTTTTGCTTCTGGAATAGCTGCCCTGTAATTCTCACTAAGGTCACACTTCTTCTTTGAAGTTATCTTTTTACCGGTTTTATGAGGCACTGTTTACAGCCTGTATCACACTCTGGCACAAGAAACTGGAACTATTTGTGTACAGTTACAGTAAGCCTTATGGCAATTATTGCCATGCCTCTATGTGTAAAATTACTTTCTCCTCATTCCAGAAAAAGAAACTATTTTCCTTTGGGGTAATACATCTTGAATTACTGATGGAATATAGCAATTCTCATCCCAAAGTCACTCTTCATGAGTGGCACAACAGCACATAACAAATACTTAAGACTCATCTTCAGATAAATCTGTTTTCCATCTCTGCTGAACTAGGAGTCACATAATATAATGCAGCCAGCAACCAGTGTCTAACACACAGTAAATAAAAGGTGTTAAAATGTCTTTATGCACCAAAAGATCCAGTATATAACCTAATGTTAAAGTTAATTCTCTTGGGATGGACTGGGTTATACAGTAACTGCATTTCAATGCAAACATCCTGAATTATCCGAATGGTAATATAAATTCTGAGCAACTGTGGAAAGAAATGTACCCTCCTATGCTAATGGATGTTGCAGGAATGTCAGCTGTTCTTGTCTGAGATTGTGGAAATGTGTCCAGATCTCAAAGAGAGTCAGTTGGTTTGGAGAAACCAAACATACGAGGAAAGACAACTCGTGAAGTCCCTCAGAAGCTGAAGACACTGGTGGCATCACTCACTCCCTTTTCTGGGAGGAGCATGCCCAGCTCAGCTGGGATGCCCTGAAGGACCCAGGGATTTCCCTGAAGTGGTCCAGAAAAGGTCACTGAGGAAAGTCAGCCAAGCAGTGGCATGTTCATATTTGGAACATACAATTCCACAGCCCTGCTAGAAAAATTCTGACACTCCCCCAAAGTGATGTGGGAAATGATCAGTTCTGACAGTGCTAGAGAGGCAGTGTGCTCAGTGGGCAGGGAGGAGCCTTCCACACTGAACCCAGACCTTTGGGGCACCAGGGCACCTTGGGGATCCTCTGGCAGGACCCTGCAGCCTCCTTAGCAAGGCAGGGACAGCACTGGGCAGGAACATCACCGAAGAGTTTCTCACTTACCTGAGGCCCTACTTAGGTATAGGATAATTTGATCTTTAATGTCAATCTTAATTATGTTAACTAAGAGGAAGGGATCCAATCCTACCACCAGCATTTAATGCTGGGTATGACTCATCCTGATCCGATTAACTGTTTCCCACACAGCAAAACCTTTTTAACTTCAAGACACACTGAGTCAGGAGAAAACAGACATGGAAGAGAGACCTAACCCTCCGTGAACCTCATTCCTCCTTGAGGAGTCACTGATCCCCACAACCACTGTGATCTGTACATAGTTGCTGCTGCAGCAGCACTGGCAAAAACTAGAAAAAGGGAGTTAAGACTAATCCAGGCAGGATGCGACAAAAGCATGTAAAACCACTTTCCAAATCCACGAGACTAAAGGAGGATTTAATTTATTTAGCTTTGTATTTCTAAAATAATACCAAATGATTCTTGTTTTAACAGTCTGTTTCTAAAAAAAAGTTTTGCTAGTGGAAAGCTGCAAATCCCAGATAATGCCCATCCGGATTGCAGTGCCATAAACAGCTCCATGTGCTTCCAGTGGCTCTGTGACGGTGCCAGGCTCCACCTCAGCTCCTGCAATCACCAGAGCTAAACCTTCTGTTCCAGTTCAGTTTGTTAATCAGAACAGAATACTAATATTCAGGCCTCTCAGGTATCCTAGCTTAAACACCTCAGGAATAAAGGAAAAAATGTAGGAGTTTAATGCTGGGAGTCTCTATCAGGTGTAATTAACATCATCATTTTGCAGAAGCTTATTGATGAACTGCAGAATGCCATTTCACCACAGCTGAGCAGAGGCAGAGGCTTGAGCCTCTAGAGTGTCTTTTGAGAACTTTCTTCTCTGCCAGAAACCCACGTGCAGGCAGTGGGATGGGTGGCAGAACAGGGCCACACTGACACCAGAACCATCGACTAGAGTGCATTTTTTCAATCTGCTGCTAAGATTTTTCTCACTCTACTCATTAGTTTACTTGACCCATAACGTAACGAGACTGGGCATATGCTGCATTAGTGCAGTCATTCATTTAAAATGATGTTTACAAGTGCTGCAGAGCACACGGAGAAATCACTTCTTGTGTTCCTCTGGCTCTTCTTTCCTGCTCTGGGTACTCAGAGGTACAGATACCAAAATATGAAAGCTGCACAACTCTCAGTTCAGAGATGCCAATTGCAATTTTACAGTGTGGTCAAAAATACAAACTTAACTTTCTTGTTAAATTCTTTTTTAAAAAATCCTACTACAAAACATTGCCTATTCCTTTGAAGAATTAAAAAAAGGGGATCCACATTCTGGGTTTGTATCTGAAAGCAGGAAAATTTTTCATAATGTCCTCACATTATTATTAATAAACAGAAAGAACACAGCTGCCTTGTGAGGAACTCATTCCACATCCAAAACTTGCACTCTGGGATCTTTTCAGTACAAGTAATAAATTTGATTGACCTCAGTATGCTTCAGTACAAACTTTGAAAATACTGATGAAACACAGAGATTTGGGGAAAAAAAATAATCACAAACCATTTGAAAGAAATCACTAAATCACCTCACCTTTTCTATGCCATATACATATTTTGCCTTGTGTTGAACTGTACAGGGACAGTGTGGCTAAAAAACATCCAACAACAGAACACAATCATAATGAAACTGGTTCCATTCATCACCTTTTCTGTTCTGCATATTTTTATTTGCAATTTAATGCCTGATTCTTGTGGTTTTTTTCCTACACCAGACTACAAATAAATATATAAAATACTTATGTCAATATGAACGAGATAAGCCTCCCAAGCAATATTTATTTCTGATCAAATACTAAACAAGTAACTACATGAGGTGTTGACACCCTTGTTCTAGGGCAGAACTGTGTGCTTAACTGTCTGGGCATTCATAGCACAGTCATCAAGGTATTTTCAGTTTGCAGTTTAAAAGGAACTGTGAATACAAGAAGCACTTCTGACCCCGGGATTAGAAGGCAATCAGGTTCCAGCCACAACCACAGGGAGAACAGGTACTGAGCACTAAAATACATGACAGCTTTGAGAAGTGTCATGTAAATGACAGAACTTAGCTATTATGCAAACTTACACCTAAGTACTCACATAGGCACAATCCCCCATATATAAGTGAACTGCTGTACAAATATATTTATTTCTCTCTATAGGAAACAGTCTCTACAAAAGTTTTGTTTTCTTTTTTTTAATAAGTTTTCCACAAGAGCAAAACAAATGCCTGTATTAACACTATGTCCTATCTATCTTTTCAGCACATAAACTGAATAATTTAGGTACAATATACCCCACAGGGTTTGTGCTAGGATCCTGAGGAACCATGCAGATTTAACTCTTTTTTTTTTGTCACAGGGTTTAATTTTCTTGAACACTTTCTAGTAATATTAGTAAAGAAAAACAAGCATGATAATACAGAATAAAACCATTTGTATATTTTAGGTCACTATTTGCACTGCTAGCAACACAGCAGCAGGTTCCATTTGCCTTGCACTAAGCATATCATGAATAATTCAGTTCCTTACTTTGTTCCCTAAATAGTTGACAGGGAACAGAAACTTTGTTCATGACCCATATGGCCTTTTTTGAAGCTTGCCTATTTATTTAATAATGCACATCACAAGGCCCATCACCTAGGCTGGCATTTATTAAAAATAAAAGCATTCAATAACTATTACTAACAAATGGCCATGAAACAGGCAACTTCCCAGAGCTACCACCTTTTAGCCACATATAGCACTCAGCCAGCTATTTAAATAATTAAATGCTCTCAATCTGCACTGCATCAGCCTTGGCTCAAGTAGCCTTCGACAGGAAACAGATTCCAGAGCCTCTGGGAACGTGTTCCTGCCTCGGCCGCAATCGCAACTGTAAATATCTGAGCTCTCTGCTAAATCACAGCTGCCCCATTGGAAAAAAGAAAGCAATTTCCGTCAAAGACACACTGACATTTTCACGGACTCCTCATCCATTTTTAACTAACAATCCTTCTTCCCACTGTCTCCCCTCTTCACCTTTTGGTGAAGTCCTGGGCTTCTTCACTCTCTAGGCCCCAGTTTGCCACCTGAAGCAAAAGCAAAAAGCGATATTGCCTAGAGCACAACATCAGTATTGGACTGTTGAGTCAGCACAACATACTTCAAAACTTTGGCCATTTTGTCAGTTCTGTATTATAAGAGAGAATCACTGCAACAGTCTTCAGCCCTGTCCTAACTTCCAAAGGAAAGACATCCCAAATTATTTCCTTTCTCTAGACCCACATGTCAACAAAAATACTAAACTCTTGTCTAAAGAGCTTTCTCAAATTTGCTAGAGAGAAGTCAATTCTTGATGGGGTCATGATCCCTATGGCAGTAGCAAACTTTTCCCTGAAGCCTCACACAACCCACTTATTTATCCTGCTGGCTAATGAAGTTTGAGCACCCATTAGACAAGGAAAAACAAACAAAATCTTCAAATGTTACCTGCTCACTTCTGTTAATGTTATTTTGCCATTCTGTTAAGTAACAAACTGTCACAAAAGATAAACAAAGACACTGCTTTGTTGGGAAACATCAGCACACACACACCCCCAGTTACCCAAATAGGAATAAAAATCATGACACATCCAAGAAACAAGATTTCCAAACAATTCTACTTTGGAGCCATTCAAACACTGTTTTGACAGAGACATTTCAATTCACTTTTAAACTTAGATATTTTATCGAAAGAAAAAACATTGGATAGAGAACATTCCATCTAACCGGCAAATTACACCCCTTTCAGCCTTGAAGAATGCTGAATAAAATAAGTAGGGGATGAGTCACTATTTTAACTTGGACAGGAACTAGTTCATTAAGAAATCATGTGTATCTAAATTTGTGGCAATTACATGTGTTCAAAGGAAACATCAGCTTATATGATAGATGAGATTTCTTGCATGTTTATAGATTACCCATTATTGAGACTGAGAAAACTCAGATGTACAGAGCAGGAGGCATTATTTAACTTCTTGTCCATGAAAAGTACTCTAGAAATTCAAAAAAGCCAACTTGTTTAATTTTCAGAAATCTAATATTGCACAAGTTCCAGTATTACCAGGGAAAGCCCCAACTTTCCAATGTGTTCTCTATTTGTTTCAGTGTGGCAGCTACTACACTTCAGAAGCTCATCAGCTTTCAAAGAGAATTGAATTGAGAATAGAAGCCCCTTAATGCAAGACTACTGTAGAATACTATTATTAAGATTGATTATTATTCAGACAACATCAATTTCATTATCCTTGATCGATTCCAAGCAATGCTCCTTAGCAACCTTCGATTACAAATGCTGCATGAACAGTAACTTAACACAGCACAACAAATTGCAGCACTGCTGCTCCCAGTAAATTCAGAACAGTTCGACTTATTAGCAGGCTTCTAGTACATAGCTGTCATAGGTGCTGACGGTAGGGAACTGGATGTCAAAGCCCCACAAAAAGGGCTGAGAAAACTGCTTTGTTAATTTGATTTATGTGTACAGGCAGGAAACTAATTGCTAATTGTTGCAGTGCATACCATGGAATTGCAGCACTCCACACAAACACTGGATCTCAAGAGTACCAATAGACTTCAGTTTTACACTCTGCTGATGAGAGATGCATCCTAAACAGGATTCTGCCAGTGTTTGGTGCTTCAGAAATTTTAAGGACTCTTTGAAAGGCCCTGTGCCACCATCTCCTCTGGTGAAACAGCCACCCTCTGAGCACACTGTATTGCTGGGAAGTTGAGAGCCAATACAGCCAACTCAGCAGGAGCAAACTCTTGCAGTTGTTCAGGCAATTAGGAGATAGTCTGTGTACTGAGTGCCACTAATTAAATTGTTAAGCAGGTTTGTTCTGGAAGGTTTGCTCCTCAGTATCTTTATACATACGTCCCTGGGATCACCAGCCAAAATTGCTGATCTTCCTTGTATTGAGTTGCAAGGATTGGACTGTGAAGGACAACTTTGTCCCATCTCTGCATCCTGTGGTATTTCCCCCAGGGAAGCAATTGGCCTAAAATGAAAACTGGTTTGTCATCTCAGCAGGCTGTGTATTTTTTTTTCCTTCAGATTCTTTCTGTGAGAAGAAATATGGTTTGGTTAAATCTATAAAAATGATAGATGGCAACATAAATAACTCTTTAGCCTCTAAATACTGCCTTTTAGCCAGCATTAGTGTCAGAATCACTCAGAAGTGTCTAGTCAAGTATTTCTGTTTTTCAGGTGAAGTACAGGGCCTACCACTCACCAAAAGTTTCTTAAAACATATGGATTTTTAAAATCCATAGATGTTTCACCATCCATTCCAGTTTATCATGCTGAAACAGAAACAATTCCTTGAAAATGGGAGCTTTCCAAACAGCACCAGACATCTACAGACAAAGGGGAGAGCAAGATGTCCTGGAGTAGCACCACAAACAGGAGGATTCAGGGCATCATCAGTCCCTCCCCAACCTCTCTGTTACCCTAAGCAGGCAAGAGCAAGGAGTGCTAGACCTTTTAAAAGGAAATTACTCCCTCACCCATGCTGGCACAGCTCATTTCATCATCTATTAGGAAAAGTAGTACTTGTCGCCATTCAGAATTGCTGCTCTAATTGGGACTAAATTGCCCCACACTTTCAGCAGTGATGGTAAAGAGGTAGATAGCTAACGGCCATGGAAATTGGTTCTCTCTCTAAACCCCAACCACATGTCTGCTATGAGGGCTGTGAGGCAATTTCAGTAAGATGAGCTTTACTTTTAAAGTAAGTGAGATTATATAATCCAGATACAAGTGATCAGAGCAAAATTCATTTATACTCTTATCATTTTCATAGAAAACACGAGGTGCTGTACCAGCACACCAATGCTGGGTAGAACAGCACTCCAGTGGGAAAGGTTCAGGTCCCAGATTCTGTTCCCCTGGTGCATAACAGGACAGTGATCCTTGGTCTCGTGCATCCCACATAATCTCTCAGCAATACTGAGCTGTAACCCACTTTCCCCCTTTCTAATTTGCATCCTAAGTCTGTGAATGTTGCACTGAAACAGATGCTGCATGACCAAGAAGACAGATTTATATATATGCATACAATCTTCAAAAACCTTCTAAAATTCCAAATTAGTTTATCTATTTGCTGTTCCACAAAATACACCTCCTGGAATGAGATGCTTATAAGAAAATATTCCAAAACCTCATTCCCAGTTTTCACACTGCTGACATATGATGTCCACACAGGACTCTTCTTTTCAGGGAAGGTCTCTGAGGTCTGGAAATCTCTCTTTTATTTTTCCACTATATGTGAAAGACCAAATTAAATACTTTATTTGTCTTTAAAGACAAACCAGTAAATCAGCCCAGTTGAGCTTTTCTTTCCATTTTCCCTAGCACAGAACTGAATGTTGGTTTTGAAAAAGAAGTAAGACCAAAGTCATTCAGATGGGCTGTGACAGATAAGGAAATTTATCATGGAGCTTATTACTTATTATGCTGATGCAGCATAATACAGTTTATTACTTCTAATTCATTACCATATCACACTTATTGCTTAGCAAAATTATTTTAAGGCAACATTATGCACTTCATTTACAATGGATGCAGTTATAATACAAAAATAAAACCTTACTTTAAAGTCTTTCCTTCTTCCATCTACAGAAAAAAAAAAAACCCAAATGAAAGCTGTGTTTAGCAAGTAAAAGAACCCAGTTGTATGAAACCAAAGAAAGCTACAAAACAGACAAACCTTTCTATTAACATCTCTGAAGTACAAATATAACCTATTTTTTGGTTTAAAAAGAAATCATATTTGACATAAGCAGGTATCTGGAGCCTAAATTTATCAAGTTTCTGTTCAACAGATACTGCTCAGGTCACCCAGGGCATCTTTCTTCCACAAAAGACACCTCTCCATGTTCTCAGAGGTATTCTTAACTGGGGAGGTAGCAGGAGGATAAGTGGGAACTTTCCCTTGTTTGACATTACTCTTATCTCCTTTCAAAAGGGCCTTTGTACTTATAAATACACATTCAAACTTATCATGTGAATGAAGAGACTCCCAGGTGATTACACAGTGTGGGAATGAAATACATCTAGAGAGCTTGCTAGCTCCTGGTTACCCAGGAACACACCAACACCCATTTCTAAAGATGGAGTGTGACTTCAGACTCAGCCTAACTAGATATAATACTTGCATTTTCAATGGCAATACAATAAATATCCGAGACTGATATACAGAAGGGAATAGAATGAGTTCCCACTGTTTTTTGCAATGCATTTTGCAGTTGTTGGTCTGACAAAACACAGAATTTGTTCGTGCTCTGATCAGAAGTGAAGCGAGAAGCAGCCTAGTCCAGCAGACTGATAGCAGCAGCCATGGAGTTGTCAGATGTAGCTATTAATTAACAGTAGCTGTTAACAGGAGTGGGGACAAAAATGGGTCAGTTCTCAAAAGAAGCAGTCACCAGAGCCCTCCTTTCTCTCCTCACACCCTTTCTTTAGAGGAAGATCTACTCCTGCTGTGATTGCTTGTTCCTGGGACAGCAAAGGCAATTTTACAGTAGTCTGTAAATTTAATTCAGTCCAAATCTCCGGAACTCATATTTCCTGAGAAGTTCTAGGCTCTGTTTGTTCCTCAGGTATGTGTTTCCCAGGCTTTACCTGAGAAAAAGGTTTGAAACTCCAAAGTTTTGACAGTACTGATTACAACTGATCAAGGACAAGAAACACTCAGGTATGGAAATTTCTCGCTTCACTTAGAGAAAAAACAAGTAAACTCCTTCTCTCACTGCACATGCACTTTTGTTTCTTTGACCATGACCACACAGGAGAGCTGTTGCTGCTGCTTTCCCAAAGCCCTTTGAAGAATTAAGCTTAAGATATGGATGGCAGCAGGTACCAGTGGCAAATCAATTCTTGCCAGAGATGGATTTGGGAGATTCTGCAGGTGATATTACCAGCTGGAATAAGGAACAGATATGCCTCTAAAGGACTGTTACTTACAACTAGATGTATTACGAAGGGATTTAAACCTCCCTATTGCTCAAGGGAGGAAAAATGATAGTGAAGAAAATATTTGAGTGAGAATATACAGGATGAAAAGCAGAGCTGAAACGCAGCAGCTGCTCTATAGACTGGTTGAAGAGCAAAGAAAAGACTCTCCTGTCCCTTCCCCACAGTTATAATAATGGAAAAATATCCCCAAAAAACTGTGAATCTGATAGTAACCAAGACGTATGGTTGTTGAAAGGAATTATTGAGTAAAGGAGAATAAGGCCACAAGAATTTTAAAAATGTCAGACTGAATTAGCTAATCTGACAAATAAGGTATAGCTAGAGTTACCATTGACATCAACACAACTGCCCATTTTTTATTACTCTTACTATTCAACACGAATCTTTGTTTACCCATTTAATTTACAGAAACCGAACCCAAAACTACAATTTCCTGAAAAACTATGATCACCCCACATTTTCCAAAGAAACTAGGATTGCTTAATTTTTATCTGGTTTTGGAGCATAAAACTGAAATAATTTAATATTAAATAAAAATAACACCTTTTGTATTTCCCCTATTGAAATGCTCAACAATGTTGAAGATGTAAGGCAATATATATTTTTAAGCAAAAAAATGCCAAACTGGATAACACTGGTTATTATAATTTCAGAGGTCTTTGATAAGAATATTTCTGCTACTTTGTGTGATTTTATTGCCTTGTCCCTTCCGATTTTTGTTAATAGTATTCAACCCATACCTTAACTGAAAACACTCACCAAAGTTCAATTTGAACAAAACAAAAATGTTTACCATTCTAAAAATTAATATCCAGTGAAATATATGATGTGAAAATCTTGGTAGCTAGTTACATTATTTTGAAGCCAGTGATAATGCTCCCTCTAATTCCAGAGCAGGATGTCTAAGGTTGTTTTTCCTTGTTTTCTTCCTGAAGGTAGGACAAGAAAAAAGTAACCCAGGAAGCAGAGGAGACACTACACAGCTCAAATGACATTTCCCTTTAATTTGGAGGAGGAGAGTGAGTAAATAAATAAATAAATAAATAAATAAGCCCATCCAAATTTAAATCCAATTTTTAATTGAAAATTTACTTCTAAGAATTCTGCAGCGTTCTTAGCGCAATTGTTGGGTGTTTCTGTATTTTTGGAAATCTGCCTCTAATGACCTTCAACATTTATTATAAACTGCAGAGACTTACACATCTAAAAGCATTCACCACTTTTGAAAACAGGAACTTTTCTAGTGTAACGATCACGTTTGGGAGCACAGTGGCAGACTCAAGAACCGATGGCTACTCTCCAGCTATGCCCTCTTGACACCCTCTCTCTAAAAGGGCTCTGAGAACTCAATCTTGCCATGGAGTCTCAACCTAGCTGTCCCTAGAGATAACCTGCTTTCAGCCTATCAATTTTACCAGCTTTGTCCATCTGTTTTGCCCTGGCAAGTTCTGCTGGTTGCAGATATAAATTTTAAACATTGCCTGAAGTATTCTGTATCTTAACTTAGGCCTCTTCTCTTTTGAATGTAGGATTTATGCCCTTTTCATATTCACCCTCAAGGCCTGTGGGAGCCAAGTTACACCAAGCTTGAACTACAATCTTTTCATACATCTTCCATATGAAAACTGTAGGTTTATTCATGGCACAAACAGATGCAACTACTGGATTCCTATCAGCCCAGTGATGGTTACAGAATTATGTGTGGTTTTACCAATTCTGGCTCTGTCTGTACTATAGAGTGAGTTGTTTCTCTTATTAATATATGTCTAAGGAAAACTGGTATTCACACTTTTAAATTTTTAGATCTACAGATTGGATCTTACTGACAATATTTGTCCCAATTTTCATCAGCATGTAAAACACAATATGCAGGGTAAGAAAATCTCTTCAGTTTTCTTTGTGGCAATTCCTTTTCTCCTTTCAGGCACCTCTGACAATTTAACTCCTCTTTAAACCTCTGAAACATCAGGAGTAAGCTGATTTCTACTTTTTATCATCAACATTGCAAGCACCTCCCTACAGGGGGTGGGGGAGCTGTTCAAAAAGGCTTGCAGAGATAATGTTTACTTAGGCTGTATCATTAATTAGGCAACTTGGCCAAGTCCAGTAATTACAACCATGCTAAACTGCACAGAAATTCTGTAGCATTGATGTTCCATGGAAAGCAAGGTGTAAAGTTGAAGGAATAAAAGCCAATGCAGTGAGTTTTCTTGCCTAATGCTTTCTAGAGTGTCTGTTGGGAATAATGCTTAACATGGACCTGGCTGACGTGGACAGTATGGGACTGACAGGAGATCCATGCATTGACTCTCACCATGAGCATACAATGGAGTAGCTGGACAGGAGCAACTGCAATTCCTATTTCAGCAACCCATGCACACAAACTGCTGTTTTCCTACACAATCATAAAATCATTTAGGTTGGAAAAGACCTGTAAGATCATTGAATCCAAACATTAACCCAGCAATGCCAACTGCCAAGGTGACTAAATTATGTTCATAAGTGCCACTCAGCCACTTCCCTGGGCACTAATGGTCCTCCATTCTTAACACAGATTGGTATACAGGTGTCATTCAACTCACACAGAATCCAGACCACATCCCAACAAAAACCATTCAAGCCCCCTGGAGCACTTCTGCAACCTCTTTAGAAGCCCAGAGAGTCCCAATCCTCAAAGCTTTGACTGCAGCAGATTTCATCCCAATAGGAAGCTCCCACTCCAGACCTCAAAGCACATTAAGGTGATGTCTGCTTGGGCAATATGATTGGCACCTCTGTGTCTTTTAAACAGTTTTTTAATCCTAATTCCTTTATGAGAACTGTTAGCAAAATCCCTTACCATTATCGAGTCTGATCTAAGTAGTAAACAACGAAAATTAAATTAATGTCATGCTCGGTAACATTTAGAAATTGCAAGCTAAGCAGCTGCCACGTATTCCTAGTAACTCAAAGTATATTATATTGAAAGAAGTTTTCCAATAACATATATTGATTTTGTCAGGTTTGGGATGTGGTGCTTTTTTTCCCAAGCGACATATGTTGCATGTTCAGTACTTGTGGGGCAGATACACAGGTTTCATTGCAACAGCTCTGACTTCTGCCAAACAGATGTTGAGGGAAAGCAACTTAACACAACATGGGATAAAAGCTGTCTCAGATCAAGATGTTGGGTTAACCAAAACATTGTGGGTAATACAGTATAATAAAAGCATTAATTATAGGTTTATGTACAGAATTGATTGATAGCTGAATTAACGTTTGACTACATTTATTAAAGTTATGCCGTTAAAGAGAAAAATATTACCAAATACTAAGAATTATGTTACTTAAAGGATAGCACCTATGTAAGTGTTCTTAAGTTCCAAAGTAGCCATATAATTCATTTTACCTGAAGACCAGATTCGCACCAGTTTTCTAATAGTGAACCAAAATCCTTTGACAAGTGATGAAGAGTTTGAAAAGGGATGTTTTTAAACCACCCTTTGAAATAATAAAATGGCAAGTGATTCCCAGTCCCCAAACACGATATACTGGAGTATTATCCTGAGTCTGACAGACATGTCAGCAACTGGCTGTAATTTGTGTTATACCTAATTTTAGGGCCTAGCTTATTCCAATACTTTCATTGTGACTAAGCCTAATGACAGAATTCAGTTCAAATTACTCTCTGAGAAGACAAAGACACTAATTTTTTACATTAAAAATTATCATTTTTCATCACCTGTACCGCTTCCCATTATAAAAATAAAGAGATTTGTATAATGTAGAGTCAGTTCAGCACATAAAAACTGCTACAAAATCCTTCATATATACTTAAACTTAGTAACAGTATTGGCTCAAAACATGGTCCTAACCACTTAAGGATTCAACACTTGGTTTAGCCAGCATAATAAAATATGAATTAAAAAAGACAATAAAATAAAATGCAATATAATAAAAGACAAACATTGTTAGAACACTTCTGTGGTTTCTTTCAAGGTATTTCTGATCTACTCAAGAAGATCTCTTTGGATGGTCATAACAGTTACCTTATAACCTTAGGTATGTAAGTTGTGCTGCTTCTGAACTGGTACTGATCAAAAATCTGCAATGTGTTGACTTTATCATGAAAAAGGAACTTTCACTTCTATTGTCTGTATCTCTATCCACTTTGAATTATCTATGTGTTTTAATTAATATACACTAAAGATAATACATTTAACAAAAAAAATTACCAAAGTAAAACCTACTATGACACAAATTCACATTATTAAAAATTACACTAGTTTCATATACATTTATGAAAGCTTCACAAGCATCATGAGAAAACTGAGTATGAAGAAAAACTCAAAGTTGTAAATAAGATT
>NW_008675030.1:36332-42410 GCF_000695815.1 Acanthisitta chloris
GCACTGGCACCTGGCTGCATTTAGACAAAAAACATGACAAACTACATACCTGTAAATCTGTTGAATGTTTCCAGCTTTGATTTCCTTGAGAATTTCATGGTAGATATGAGGGTTATTTGGTTCTGGAGATGTTGGGAGAGAAGGGCATTTCTTGCGTGCATAATATCCTATCACAATTCCAAAAATAAATAAAATCAAAGCAGTGCAAAATACTTTCAGTATCCGAAAAAAACTGCAGCGATTGCTCTTTGGTGCTTGTCTTGTATAGTGTGAGATATAATCTGGATCTTCCTGAAGCCGCTGGAATCTTCCCTTTGGAGAAGACGAAGGCTGGATGGGCTCTAGATCAAGGTCAGGGCTCTGTGAGTTTCCCAGATGATGCTGGGCTGTACCATCCAGTCGGAAATGGTCGAAGCCAGGCTCCTCCAGCTCTTTTTCCATGTCCCACTCCAGATCCAGCGCTGTGGCTTGGAGCTCATCATTGTCAAGGTATGGAGAGTGCCCCTGTGCTCTCTGGTCTGCATTCACCTTGTGATAGGCCATCTTTTTATCTATTAAAACAAAATTCAAAAACCCAAGAACCTAAATGTTTGTTTCCATATACATATAAAATTTATTTATTCTTTGTAAACCTGGAAAAGCTAAACATAGACCAAAAATTAAAAAAAAAGAAAAAAAATGGGTTCTCAGTCTTTCACTCTCCCCATTTCCACTGTCCTCTCTTCTTCTGTAAGATCAGCAGTCCCATGATCATCATCACAGAGCAAAGAAGATATTTAAGTGAATATATTGTAAGAATATGAATAAAGGGAATTTACAAGTGCCAATGGCAAACCACGGAAGTTATCCAATAATTTTGTCAGTCCTGAAGATAATATTAAAAATTGAGTGAAGGAACAGAGTTTCCAAAACAATTATTTGTAACCTGAAAGTAATTGTAAAGCTTAACAACTGTGTGTATCAATTTCATTTCAAACACCATACAAAATAAGGCTGCTAAAATAAAGTTGGAAAACAAGAAATAATATAAATTGCCTGATCTGATTCTAAACACAAGGAAATGATAAGAAAGAAATTTCAGGGTGACACTGTACTTACACATCAATAAAAGGCTTCCATTTAGATGGAGCATTCTATTATTTATAGGTATTTTAAATGCATAGTTCCTGAATGACTGATGAATTTGCTTAGATATTGTCCCAGCTGTTTTGCTCCACTTATTTTTCCCATTTTAATGAATCAAAAGCACTGCCAGGTAAGTATTTATAACAAAATCATTCCTTTTATAACAAGGTATAACTGTGGCACTTCTAGATATTTCTATGGAAGTAGAAGCCCTCTAAAGCGAACTCTGACCTCCACTACAAACACTCAAAGTCAATTTTCAACAAATCATTTTTAACAGACTGCAACAACAGGGTGCCATTTTCCTCCATACTTTGACAATAGCCATTCCATCACATAAGCATCTGTAATTTAGGGGTTTTCAAACATTGGACTCACTTCTCAATTAGAATAAAATGAAGATAAAGATATCAAACCTCTGAAGTGATGGATATTAGACTGACACCTACAACACTACATTATCCCTCCATTTTTATGTTTCAAGGCATTTTCACTCTCCAAGACTTACCTCCAGATAACATTATTGAGGCCACATAATAGATGAACCTACTCTAATGGCAAAGTAGAATTTAGCTTTTTGAAGCTCTCTGAAGAAAGCAAGCTCTGATATAATGAAACAGTCTATTGTCCATGCAAAGGCTATCTGCCTCTATACAATACCAATTTACAGATCCTATTTTCCCTGTACAGGCATATAAATATCACTGGCCTATAACTGTCAAGCAGCCTAGGAACAGTCAAGAGAGCCCAGACATGAGGGTATACATTCTGAGCATTGCTATTGCTGACACTCTGCAAATCAATTCTCCACCTGCAGTCCAAACCCTTCTATATGCAGTGGAAGTAACAGAGTTTAGAGTGAGCTGAACTAAAGCCTCTCAAATGAGCATGAAAATCTGCATTATTTATTTAAATAATGATAACAAATTTAGTTGCTAAATTCCAGTTGAGCCAACAAATGGCTTATGCCTGCAAAGCTGTTGTGGCTGACCTTTGCAGACTTTGTTAGCACAGCCCTCAGGTTTGTGAAGGATCCTCTGAACTACAGCACTACTATCCCCACAGTTGTGCATCACCTTGAGATTTCTCAAGGGAGAACTCTGTCTCCTCATCCAGGTTGTTAAGGAAGATATTTAACAATGTCAGCCCCAGAACTGATGACCAGTGCACTAAGCTTCTTGCTGAGCACCAGCTGGACATCAAATGATGTATTAATATTCTTTGGAAAATTCAAGCTATTTATCTGCCCTTTCACTCTGTCTCCTCTTCTGTTAGTGGAGGGATTAATTTACAAAGCATCAATGACAAAGATCACTACAAGTTAATAACAACAGCCCAATAACCTTGTTTTTCCAACTCCACTTCATACTGCTTTTTAATAGAAATTAAAGACCAGTGTTTTGTCCTTTAAAGCAAACCAAGTTACTACTGCATTCCATAAATGCATAATTTTGATGCTACAATTCCTAGTCATTTGACAAACTGTTTTAGCTAAGTAAGTAAACCCTTAGCAGATTACTACAGTATTAGCCATAAAATAGGAATTAAGGCAGTTTTTCAGATGCAGTTTCATGGCAAATATTAATCTTGCTAAGCTTATAAATGTTGACCGTTGCCTATCTGTGGTAGTTAAGTTTTCCCTGTATTTATGGCATTTTAAAAATGTATGTTGTTGTTCAATGAAGCATATTAATAATGGTTATTTAAATCTACATATAAGTGCATAATAAAAATTCATATTAAATTTCTTGAAATTGTTGTTTATGCAGATGAGTAGTAATGACATTCCACAGCTTACTATCTCAGCAATTCAATTTCCATTCAAAGCACCCAAATCAGTTACCTCACTTCAGGGGAAAAAAAAGCAAGCAACTAAATGAACTAAAATAAAAAAATCAATATTCAATTCAGCTTTATATTTGAGACCAGTCTTTGGAGTATGGGATCTTATTAGCAATACATGTCCTCTAGTTAAAGAATGCAAAGAGTGCAACAGAACTGCAGTTGTTAACTTCACTTTTCCTACAAATATTTCTAAGTTCATCATTTCAGTGCAAGGACACAGCATAACTTACCTCAAAATATCTGAGATCAGCACCAATAGTGCATTTATTTAACCATTACAACAGTAATTTTAGATAGGTGTCTCCACAATCTCTATCATCAGTTCTAGTTAGTATTTGGTGGGTTTAGCTGTTTAAAAAAGTAGTCATGACTTAAAGATTATGTTTTAAATGTGGTTTTGGGTGGGAAATAGAAGGATAAAGAAAACCCTACATAGTGAATTGGGAAAAAAAAAAAAGAATAGAAATATGGATAAATTCTCAAGTAAAAAAACCCCACTACAATACTCTAGTTCTGTCTTTATAACAGAGACCATAAAATGAACATATTTTTGAAAGACATTTTTGAAAACTTCAGGAGAGAGAAAATTCATCCCATCTGCCAGCAAGCTGTTTCAGCATTTAATTGTTGTTAAATACATGCTTTATTATAAAGATAAAAGAGCAACTGCAAAATGCCAGAAGTCTGAATATGTACCGAGTGAGCTTTCAAGCCATTCTATAGGGACAGCAAAGGGGATCATAAACTCTGGAATACTGGACAGAGTCAAGCTGATCACCAATAAAGCTGATGTGCATTTCTATACTTCCACAGATTTATGGGGAGAATGTTTATAGAGAGGTATCAAACCAAAGCTAAATATCCTTTCAATTAACTGTACACAGAAATCAGAAGAGTCAGCTTTATCAGATCGTTATTGCCTTAATGAGCCCATTTCAAAACTATCTACCTGTTCTTTGACCTTAAAAATAATTCATTTATAGCCTGTCTGATAGGTCATCTTGGTATGAAACCACAAGAAATTTCTTTTTTGACAGCCTTCCTGCTTCAATCCCTTATCAATGAAGACTTTGAAATCTACAGAAGAAGGCCTACATGAATGGTTTTGCATCTGTGCCACTGCCACTCTGCAATAACTCCACAACAGAAAGGTCAGTTTACATGAACGATTTATGAAACCAACAAGGAAAGACCAATATGAATATACTACAGTAAATTCTTTGTGACTGGTGCTGCAGTTGTTAAATCCAGTTCATAAATAGTTGAGACAATCATCAGGCTCATTCACAGCAGGAAGCATGGCAAGTGTTAACACAGAGAATCTCTCTTGGGCCATTTAGTGTTCATTAGCGAAAAGGCAAACTTTAACCAGGAATTGTACTAAAGTCTTTCCTGCCTCTTTGTGTAGTCATAAAACCAGAAATCCAGGGTTGTTGGCTCATCTCATTTTTAAGGGTACTTTCATTTTTATTTTCCTCTCAGTATCCTCTGTACAGAGTGCTTTTGCTTTAGTCCTCATAATTTTTTTTGTGTCTAGGCAAACCCCCAAAGCAAATATAATGTCACCTGTTTAAAGGGCCAATAAATGTACTTATCATGGAACTAAACACCCACTGCACTTACAAGTCTTTACAGTATATATGACAACAATTTAGTACTTTGTTAAACAAGATGATGCCAAGTTTCAGGCCTAGACAAATTTCTTCAGAGTTGTAAATCCCTGACAAAAGTTGTTTGCAAAAGAGATTATGATGTCCTTGTCAACAGCCACATTACACTATCCTGTAATTTAAAAAAATAATGCAGTATTTCCGTCACCACTGCCTTAATATTCTGCAGTAAAGATTTCTCCCTTCCCTCACGTTTGGGATATGGGCTTGGCAACCAGGTCGGTTACAGTAGGACAATTAAGTACCTTTTCACTCTGCACAGCCACTATATAAAAACAAATGACAAAATTCACATGCCACTGAAGATAAACACAGAACAGAGAGGTCAGACCAGCAAAAGAAGGTCTGTAGAACACGGCAAAATTGAGGCTAAGTAGTCTTTTCATTAGTAAGTACTTTTCAGCACATATGAATGATGTAGAATATTTAACTTCTTCAAAATCTCTCATCAATTTTATTGTATAATGAACAGCCATGTGGACCAGGATACTATTAGTATTGACACAAAGGATGACCACATGACAAGAACATGGTCTGTAATGCACCTTGATTGATAAGACTTGTGCACGATGATGTCCAGCTGGAAGCTGTCAAAGCAGTGATCAAATGCCACCTGATCAGCAGTGATCATCAGCCACTTGAGCTATAATATCATGGGCCATCATAGTGTGCATAGTACACAGATGTGTTTGCCTGCTGCCTTTTCAGAACCTCTGAATTCCTGAGGCTTGGAGAAAGAAGGATTGCTGTGAAGATCCTTCTTCCCCAGCAGACAAGTATCACATAAAGTTGAGTCAGCCTTAGCTAGTCTCTAATATGCTGAGCATGTATTACTAACACAGATCTTTTCCATTCTCAGACATGTTTAGTTTGCAAATATCTACTTGCCTGAAACAAAACTCAGAAGTATTTACTGAACTTATAGGAGCTAACAACATCTGTGATATATGCAGAGGCTACCTAGGAGGTTTATTAAAACTGCACTGTAATCAGATCAGTATAAATGGCTCTGTTATGGAGTCTATGCCTTTCTTGTGGAATGTGCTACTCTGCTGCCTTTGCTTGGCTTTTCTTCCAAAATAGCTTGTCCCTCCCATTCCAGTGGGTACCAGGTACAGTTTTCTTGCTGCACACTCTTTACCACACTCATTTGCAAACATCAGAACAACTATCTCAAGCAAGGAGAGAGAAGCCCCCTGACACACACACTCCAATTCCTTAGTCCATCTTACATCTTTCACTCATCTTTCCTTTGGACTCAACATTCAAATTCCCCTGTTCTCCTTGGGAAGGACACCAGATGGTACTGCAGTGTTTATAAAAGCAAAAACACAGACAGAGAGACAGGACTCCCAGCACCAGGAAGGATGTTGTGCATATGCATTTGTACACTGTTCTTAAACTAGGTGTAAGGGGACGAAATTATGTCCCACATCTT
>NW_008675031.1:0-14460 GCF_000695815.1 Acanthisitta chloris
TAAAATAAAATAAAATAAAATAATTTTAAAGGGATTTGCTCTCCATGAAGAGGGCTAAGTGGTGCAGCCTGTTGCCCTGGATCTAGGAGTGTGGGCAGAGGCTGCTGAGTGCTGACAGCTTAAAGTGCTCCTATACTGGGACAGAGCAGCAAAGAGACCAGAGGCAGCTGCCTGCTCTGGAGCATCACACAGAAGTTAAATGCCACTTTTAAAGCCTGTTGCAAAGTTATAAAGAAAAGCAGGCAGGAGGCATTGGTGCAAAGCAGCACTGGAAAATGAGCCATGAAGGTTTTCCATGCATCCAGTGGGAATGCGGAATGCACTCTGCAATTTTGGACTCTCCAGTGCACCCTCTGCCACCAGTCCCTCAGGCACATTTGTTTCTCACCTGCTCCACAAGTGTTGGATTCTCAGAAAAACACATGGAAAAAAACCCTGGCAAAGTAACAAGGTTTGCCTAACACTCTGTGAAAGAGAGTCAAGCCCTGGTAGAGAAACCATCATCAGTTTAATAGGGACCTGCAGTCCTTGTTGTGTCAGGATGTCGGGTTCAAAAGCATCTCAGGGCTGACTTATCTGACTGCTCACAGATCTCCTTGGAAATACATAAATGCCGGTGCAACCGATGGTTTCCAAACTCAGCTCAAATTTTTACAATGGGCTGAGCCTCCTGTAAAGCATCACCAAGGCAGCTCTTCATAATAACGTGGCTGGGAGGAAACGGCCAAAATGTTTACTGAATAAATTCAAAAGTTTTCCAAGAACAAATAAAATAAGAGGGAAAACAAAGAAAGAATTTAATATGCCGCCCACAACTGCCTGGAAAGCATAGTGATTCAGCTACAGAAATTTCATGCAGGGAGGGGGGATCCAGGGCTGGAAAGGCAGGGAGCAGTGGTCACTTATCTTTCCAGAGGGTAAGGGATGGGGGGGAAGCAGAGCTCATAGATAAAAGCTCATGTTTTATGTTTTTATCAGTGCCGTGCTGTTTCTTTGCTTGTTAGTCCAAGCTTAGATAAAGGAGGTGCACAAATCCTAAAAGGAACACTAAACCTTTTTGTTCCTGACTTTTTACAAAAGAAATAATTTTTTAAAACCAGGCACAAATCACTATCCAGACGCTCCCCAAACGCCATGTGCGGGTCCAGTCCATGTGGGGCGCGGGCAGTGTGCCTCCCGCAGTCCCAGCAGGAAGCACCTTGGCAGCCACCCTGGCCCCAGCCCCGGCACAGGAAGGGCAGAGCCATTTCTCACTGACAAAGGAAAGCAAGTCCCAGCTCTCTGCTCCGGAATCAGGCAGGCAGAGGCTGCTCCACCTGCTCTGCTGGCACATTTGGGAACCAATTGTCATTCCCTGACAGAGCCATGGCAGTACGTCTTCCCCTCCATTCATGAAATGTTTTGGCTTGCCCTAAACTAGCCCCAGTGGAAACCACATTGTGGAGTGAACAAAATTGCACAGGTCATCCACAAGTTTAGTAGGATTTGGATTTAACTGCAACCTTGGCTACATCCCAAAGCTGCACAGCTCAGCTATCACCCCAGGAGTCTCCATGACACCACAACAGCTCAGAGTGGATCTTCCCACCATCAGCTCAGACTCTTGTTTTCTGCCAACTTCCTACCTCCAACACTGCCATTACTGCTATGGAATGTGTGTGAGTGCCTCAGGAAAGGGGACAGGGGATTAATCAGTTCAGTGAGGTTACTTACCACCAAATACAGCATGGTGTACAGGGAGAAAGATGCATGCCCAGAGAAGAAGGATTTCCTGCAAAACAAAGCAGGTGCTAAGAACAAGTCACTATAATCTTCAGTACTATAATTTTACATGCAACATGGTGACTTGCCTGTGGTTACTGAGGGTGCCAAAGCAGAGGGACCCACAACCCCCAATCCTTTGGATTATAAAACCTCTGTTATCCGCCCTGCTTGCTCATGAGGCAGAAAGCAAACGGATGGACAGGATGCTCACATTGTTTGTCCCTTCCTGGTCTACTCATGGGACAGCAGTTATTTCCAGGATAACCCGATAACTCATCATCTCGCCTCAAATAACCAGGAAACCCCAAAGAAATAAGAAGCAAGCAACTTCTCCGGTTGCTTAATTGCAGCATGTGAAATGTGCAGTAAAGTCAAAATTGAGCATCTGATGGATTCGACAGAGAGCTGGAAGGGGAGGCACTGACAGCTCTGCCTGCATGGTGGAGCCTTTCTGGAGGAGAAGCTCTCTGCTCCTCCATACAGGACAGCTCGGTATGCTCACCATGAGCTCAGCTCATGGGTGAATTCCCACATTGAGCAACTGCTCAGGGAAACAATAGTGTAGGAGTAAAGAGAAAGGGAAAGAAATATTATTCAGCTGAGTGCCACACTTCCCAAGGGAAACTGCTGGTCACTGGAAAACAGATTTGCTGCCTTTGCAGAAAAAGCAGCATTTCATACAATCCTAGACTGATATGGGTTGGAAGGCACATTAAAGACCATCTAGTTCCACTCTCCTGTCATGGGCAGGGACACCTTCCACTAGATCAGGTTGCCCAAAGCCCCATCCAACCTGCTCTTGAACACTTTCAGGGATGGGGCATCCACAGCTTCTCTGGGCAACCTGTGCCAGTGCTTCAGCACCCTCATAGGGAAGAATTTTTTCCTAAGATCTTATCTAAACCTACTCTCTTTCAGATTTGAATCATCTTTTGCTGGCAGATAAACTCCTGAGACATATTTAGTGTCAGCAACCCATCGCTTTCGTGCCACAGGCTCTCACCTGGCTTCCTGGACCGAGCTGTCATTTCCCCTGCAGGTGTAGTTATTGATGTAAACTCCCTTAGCGCAGTTGATGGTGGAGAAATCCACATCACAAACTGCCAGGAAATGTGGCCGCAAGCGCCCAACGGACACTTTGGCAATGTCTGTGAAGGACTGGCTGATGGCACAGCCAAAAACGAAACAGCCCACTTGCTTGTAGAGTGCTGCCACATAGGGGTTCTGGATAAAGGAGCGGGATTTCTCCTTCAGGTAGTGGATGCGGTAGAGCTCTCCTGTTATAATCTGTGGGGGAAACACAAGAGATGTTAGGGAGTAGGAAAAATGCTGTGCAAAACCAGTGATGGGTGTAAATGCAGGGCTGAGAGCACTTCATGCTCTGAGCATCTCAAACCAGTAATCTGCTCGCACAGTGAGGAAGGACAGCCCAATGTCTCTTCATCCTCCTCCTCTTTCCTTTCAAGAAGAGACTGCAATGCTTGGAATGTTGTTTATGGAAAAATTCAATAAACAAAACAAAATAAAAAAAACCAAGGTAGACTTTGGCTTAGCACGTTGGCATATCTTTACAGAAGTGAAAGAACACAGAGCCTGACAGAGTTCAAGAGGTGTTTGGACAACAGTCACAGGCACATGGTGTGATTATCAGGGACGTCCTGTGCAGGGCCAGGAGCTGGACTAGATGATCCTCAAGGGTCTCTTCCAACTCTGATCATTTAGTGATTCTGTGAGAACTCCAGCATAGTGGGAAAAAATCTTAACATAAACCAGATAAAGAATCAGTGTGTGTTGGGAATGAGAGGCCAGACCCACTCCCCTCTTATCAAACTGATTTTGGAGGAAAATAAACTAACAACCTGCTTATCATACTCTCATAGAATCATTAACACAACAGGGGAAGCATGAAAAAGCCCCAAACTTTTCAGATTCTGGTCCAAAATTTGCTGCCACCAAACCCAGCTCAAGCCTCTCCAAGCCTCAATAGATGCCAGCTATTCTGGGGCATTTCAAGGGGTCATGCCCTTGCCTGGCAGCAAGTTATGCTTTTCTTGTGTCAGGGGAGTTGAGGTTTGACAGTATCACCATAAATCACTGTCAGGGAGCAAAAGACCCAACTTCTCACAATGACTCTTAAAAGGCAGGTTAATGAAAATCAGGCTGTGAAATGAAGTCCAAATGTCTCACCTCTTCCAAAGAGGCAAAGGCTTAAATTGTTCTCCGTCACGCTACACACCTAAGTTTTAAACTCCAGATTTACAGCTTTAGGATTTTATTCATTACTTTACATGTTTTTATACCTGAGTAATAAATTGAGGCAGAATTTTTTTTTTGGATGCCCCTTTGTCTCTGCCTCTCTCTAGTCACAAGGACCATGATATGTAAAATTAACTGTCAGGAAAAATGCCTTCATGTTAATCCCTTTCTGGAGCAGCCAGTAATATTCCTCTCAGCATGGCAGCCTGCCATCCATAAGCAGGAGACAAGGCTCCCCTGCCTACCTTTTTTAAAAGCTTGGCACAACCTTTGGAAACTAATAAACTGGAAAAGTATGGCAATTAGACTAAGAGGAGATGAAGCTGTGTCATTGTTTGATCTCACTTGTACCAGGGCTTGAAAAAACAAAGGTTGACCTAAGGCAGCTGAAATTGCAGCTAAGCAAAGCTTTATCAAAGAGAGATACAACTATAATAATTAAAAGTAAAGGCCAAGCTAGACCACTCTACTACCATGCACAGAAATGCTTTGGGTGGCTGCACCATCATTCGGGGTTTTCATGTCACCACTGAGATTTACTCTTGGAAATCTGATGCTTGGAATCTTCTCTTGGAACTCCTGGACCAGGGAGCTGCAGCAAACTGGCTTCAGCATCATTTTAATCCTTACAGTCTCCAAAGACTTCATCTCCATTCTGGACCACTTTCCAGCACAAGCTGGCAGCCAGGAAACCTGCTGGCATGAGAACTGCAGAGGGAGGTTGTCCTGGATGGACACAGAGGCCCCTGCACAAGAGCAGGCCACTGCCACAGCTGCCCAAAAGCCTAAATCCACAAGAAGGGGCACCATGAGGCTTGAAACTCATGGCTTTCACACAGGAAAGACAAGACAAATTAAGGATGATATCTGATACTGGCAGATGTGCCATTACTCCAAACTCACAAACAGATCCATGTAAACCTGAGGCTCTTGGCCTGGGAAAGGCATGTGACCATTTAAAATGGGGACCAACAAAAGTCTGGGGATTAATATTTTTTTCTCACTGTTGGTGGTCTGGGTAATTGCACACATGTAGCAGATTGTAAATTGGAGCCTTCATTCCCTTGCTAACATGCTGCTGGGCAGCTATGAACCCTCCCCGCTTAGTGAAAGCCATGTATCAAGCTTAATGAGAAGCTAAAAATCGAGTAAACTTGGTTTTTTGGCAGCTGCTGTCCCAGATAGAGCAGGACAGTGAAAAAACTAATGCAGCACAGAGTGCATGAACTGAAAGGACATTCTGAGAAGAAAGCAAGTTTTAAAGATATTAAGTTCTTCTCATGTCTTGCACTTCTGGCGAGCCATCCACGTGGGACATATGCCATTCCCAGGTGATGGGCTCAGGTCCCAGGGACTGTCACAAACACTTAAGATAGATGGTCACTAGAGAGAAGCCAATATCAAGCTTTTCTGTCTGTGAATGCTTTTTGCAGACTTTTGATTGTCATGCCCATTTTATTGTTATTATAAGGTATCACTAGCAATCCAATTAGCCTGTAATTACTTTTAGAGCTTTTCTAGTCACTCAAGTCTCTGGTGTAACATTCTTTATGCTAATCACATTGAAGAGTATCACCTTCACTGTAAAACAACCAGCAAATCCAGCTACGTAACTTTAATTACCTTGGAAATTAATTTTCTTAGGAATCTTTCACAGGCTTTCAAGACCTATCAGGTGTGGGGACACAGGGGACCACAGCAGCAGTACCCATAGGAGGCTCAGGAAGAGGAGAATGTCACCTTCCCCTGTCCATCCAAGGGACCACCAACATCAAATTAACCATCTTCCAGCATGAAGAGCAGTCAGGAAAGAGCACAGCCCAGGGGCACAAGCCTCTCCAGTGTCATCTGCATGGAAATTTGCCTGGAGTCAGTAAATACACAGATGTTAAAACCAAATGCGTATCTTCTCACATCCTGATCGAAGCAAAGGTCTTGTCTCTGCCGTTTACTTAAGGAGCTCTCTGGGTGTCCTCAAGCCACTTAAAACATGACCTGGACCTTTTACCCTGGGCTAGACTGCCCATGACGCCACATAAAGGAAGGGTGTGAAATTTTGGCTGCTCCATCCCAAACTCCAGCTCCCTGGAAGTCCTCATAACCACTGTCCTGCCTTCTGAAGGCAAACGATGTGAGCGAAAGGAGTGGAGTCAGTGTGTTGTGGATTTGGAAGGAATTCCTATTATGCTACAGTAATTCTGGTATCTGGGTTACATTTGAAAAAAGAGGTCAGGCTGACTTGAATTTTCCACGCAGGCTGCCATAGCAAAGAAATCTGTTGCTTCAATTCCTCGTTAGCCATTTGTGTCACTCAACAGCAAATAACTGAGCTTTTGAATTTACCTTATTAAGTTCCATTTGTTGTGGGCACAGTGAAACCAGGGCAGAAATATCTAATTCTTTGGGCATTTTCTTTCTCTTTTAATTGACCTGCTATTTCGTGGTAGAAAGTTGATGGATCACATAGACAGCTGATTATGTTTCCAGTTTGTGTTCCAACTCCTGTATTTGTCACTGCCTCATTATGGATCAGAGGCACACTCTGCATGGAGCCAGTGTGCCAATAGCTCAGGCAGTAATGTGAAAATGAGAGGCTTTTTCATTTCATTTTTATGGTTTTTCCACACTTGGGGGTCATTCACCTGCAGGGTAAAATTTTGCCATGTTTATGGAATTGGGGGTTTGGCACCTTTTGGGCTTGCTTTGGGGAGGGAGGGGCCATAGGAACAGGGCCGTTTTGGGGACCTACTTGGCTAAATGAGTTAATGTGGTCAAGAAATGACGGCGAGATCAGGAAATTATGGCGATATCCACGTCATGGGGTAGCAAGGCTGAGGATGGGGTATTACCAAAGCAGGAACTGTGCCATGCTAAAATATCTACCGCCCATGACATAACTCCTTGCCAGGAAAGATGCAACTTACAAGGGCAACAAGTGCTCCTGACTTCTCCATTTCTATCCCTCTCAGCTGAAGGACCAAGAGGAAGGCAGAGTCTCTGGGAAAACACCTGAGCTGTGCTGGCAGCAGGTGAGAAGGAAAATGCAGGTACTTTTCACAGGGGAATTTCATCTAAGCTGGAAGTGTTTAAGCAACAACCAGGAGACAGCTCTTGCCTTCTGCCCCAGCACCAAATACATGCTGGCATGAGGTGGCTCACACTCATGGGCTGAGTTCAGATCTTTGGCTGTCATATAAAGCTCTTGCCGCACAATCATTTCCTAGCACAGCTCTAGGATAGCTGGCAGGAAAAGGGAAATGAAGAGGCATTGGGAAGGTGGTGCATTAACTACTTTTCACAGTGCGGACTCTGGGAATATGCTCCCCATGGAAGGTTTTAATTGTCTTTTAAAAAAGGCTGTAATATGAAATCTCTTAAAAACATAATACTAACCTGTTAAACTTTTCCAGGCACTGGTTAGCTGAAAAGATGTATCTTTTCTTTGTTTTTTAAACCTTATAAAATAGGCAAATACCAAGAATTATTTGAATAGGGACAAATCATGCCAAGTCCTTACTGACACTCAAGTCTTTTTGCCTCTACTCTGAACTCTTACTGGAGGGTGAAAAAGCTCTTGTGAAGCTCACAGACTTGCCCAAACAGCTTTGGGCCTGTTTACAGGCTTCAAGACTAATCTCATTCTTTGCATTACAAGCCTTCATTTGCAAATGCTTGCTACTCCATGATTACACAAAAGCCAAATAATCGAAGAGGACATGTGCACCTCGGTACACTGGCAAGACTGTGTTAAAACTCTCAAGCAGATGGGATGTTGGTGCTAAAAGGTGACAAAAAAACCATCAAGGGACAGAAGAGGAGGTTTCAGAGATGGTACTTACAGCAAGGATAGCGATGAGGATGCCTGCAGCACACAGCACTGCATCGTTGATAGTCTCCACATTCTTCTGTGGGTACCTGATGCTGTCGTCGTCGCAGTAGAAGCCCCGCTGGTAGGGCTGGATTGTGCTTGTTTCAATGATGAGGAAGGGCAACCCAGCTAGAAAGAAGGGGAGAAACAACCAAACTCATCAGCAATACAGGCAAACACATGCAGATCACAAAAAAACCCCTAACAGACTCAACTTGAAAACCCCTTGTAAACCACACAGCACCGTTCCTGATGGTTTTCTTTCCATATTGTTATCTTTCCAAAGTGAATAGCTTTGGGATTTGTTTTTCCAAGTCAGTCTTGTGAGGAAAAAGCATCTCCTCTGTTATGGTTATCAGATGTCTGTGCAGCCTGGTTTCAGTTAAGCCTTGTGCGTTGCAAATATTAACTTACAGGAACAGACCCCTGAAGCAATCCCTCTGCAAAAGGCCATGAAAACGAATCTGGCACTTTTCTCCAGGGAGGGCCCGATGCTCTGCTGAGTGCCCCATGGCAGGGCAGCCCAGAGCTGTGCAAACAAACACTGGAAGATCAAGTATCCACATGGATATCCTACCTGGTCAGCCGAGCTACACTCCATCCCTGTCACTTCTATGCCTTTGAAGCCTTACTTGGCTTCCTTCTCTCTGTATTTACAGAGTACATGTGTGGTTTTACCTACTAATGTCATGACTACATGCTTTGAGCAGCTCTTGGACACCCATCCTTGACCCATCCACGCAAGGGGAAGCCGAGCAAGAGCTCAAGAGCTGCTGAACTCCCATCAGAGCCTGTTTGCCTTCAATCACAATAAAACCACATGAAATCTGTATTTTAAATACTGTTTGTGAACACTCTGTGCAGCACTCCTGTTTCTGCACAGCTTGGCTGGACCTTTGCACCAGGTATGGTGCAGATCTGCTAAAAAACATGGGTTAGGACACACAGTATGGAGGGATCACCTCAAAATTGCTGGCACATCTGTAACTTCATGTTCTTATCAGTTTTTCAGAGAAATACAGTGTTGCCTCAAACCTGGAAGGAGAGCCCTGGGGTGTTTCCCAGCCACAATCTCACCTTGGGCAGGGCACCCTCCTTCCCTTTGCCTCAGTTTTCCCACCCGTCTTTGCTATTAAGCCCATCACTGAGAGGAGCATTTCATCCCTATCAAAACAAGCCCCAAATTCCCTGAAACCCATGTTCAGAGTAAATCACAAACCACAAGGTACAGGAAACCCTCCTCCCACTTGCAGAGCGAAACCCAGGCAAGGGGAAAACAAATGCACAGTGGTTCAAGCTGTCCTTGGGCCAAGACAACAGGTCTCACACCCAGATTCTGCAGAAAGCAATAGGGAATACTTGTCGACCACTAAATTGCTTAAGTATCTGTGGGTTTGTTTACACAGCTAGAAGTCAAAGACATCAGAGGGTTTTTCCTTCTAAAATTATTAAAAAATATATAAAAAATGAAGTGCTGTTGGGTTTGACCCAAATTTGTCCACAGTACATTTGTAGTGAACACCATCTGCTAGATGTGATTAGCATCCAGGTTGTTCAGAAGTGTCACCAAAATAATGTTCCCCATGCTCTCCACATGAACCACTTCTGGATTTCACTTTGCGCAATCCATTTTGGCTCCTTTTCCTATATGTTAATAGGTTTGCCTAATCCAGGCTTACTATTAGGTTCTGTTAAGTCTTAAGAAAAAACTCCATCACCTGAGAGCAAGGACAACACACACAGACCTGAAGCTTTTCAGGGACTCAATAGTGGTCAAGGCCACTGCTCAGGACCCCTTTCAGATCCTGACTAAAAACTCTGGAAGTGGGTTAATTGCAAGCACTGGGCCCCGTGGTGCTTGGCAAGGCAAAACAGTTTCCACCACATGTGTGAACCACCAAGGAACGGTTTCAGAACTGCCTCCCCAGCTCAGATTTGGTAAATAAAATTGGACATCTCGTGTGAATCCAGTTGATCTTCATTCCAGTATTTAACCATTTTGATGCCTAGCCAGCTTGGCCCCAAAACATGCCTCTGATGCCAACAATCCCATATTAATAGGCCACTTAAAAAATCCTTAGGTTTCCCAATGAAAAATGGCAGAAGAAGCGCTAACGTCGCTCGGCACGATCCGATTTCACATGCACTCGAGGCAGCGGCGTAACAGTTGAACTCAGGGAGTAGACATGCCACAGTTACGTGGCTTATTGTTATTTCTCCAGTTCCTCTTGTTAATAGCTTTCACATGACAGGTCTGTAAAACACATGTTCCCACAGACAATAAAATACATCTGAAAGCTAAAACTGGCTTTTTAAAAAAAAAAATAAATAAAAAAAGACAATAGTGTTCCTATATATTACGCGAATCCAGGAATAATAAAGATTTGTTTTCCCTTCATTCATTGAGCAGCATGGGGTAGTATTTCCACGTTTCAATTATATGTACACTTGCCACAGCTATAATAAGAGCATAAGTGACCTATATGGGACACATTTTCATAAAACACATAGGCATAGTTTAGAAAATCCAATGGGTTTGTTTTCTCTCCTACAAACTTGTGGTTTAGTGGGATATTGCCAATCAAGTCTTGATATTTTTCCAGCAAAACAGTAACCTCAGATTCCCTTTTTTTTTTTCCCTTCCCCCCTTTTTTAACATGAGAAACATAAACATGCTCTCCATAGCTGAACGGATATTACTTAGAAGACATAACATGCCTTTGATTTTGAGGGCTGGAAGAGAGACTGCTCTTTCACTCAAGGAAGAAAAGCCCCCAGCCCATGGCAAACAGTAAATCGTGCTCAAGATGACTCTTCTTCCACAGGGTTATTTCTTGGAGGATGGGTTGTCTAAGGGACTAGGTCACCACCCACATTTTTTTTGGCAAGGGGGTTTCAGCATGGAGATTCCTGTAGTGGTGCCAAAAGGCAGCCAGAGTATGGGTTTTGCAGAAAAAACAACTAGAGGGAAGTCTGGGAGAAGACAGAAAATGAAATGCAGAGAGAGATGCCTTTGAGGATCCCTCAGCAAAACACCACAGAGACATTATTCACACTAGGAGATCTGCCAGAGGCAAAGGTATCCAGAAGTGGGGCTACAGCCCACACACCTTGGAAATGTAAGGCAAGCAGCATAGGTCTGTACCATGAAGATGGAACATCTGGACTCATCACCTCTTCTGCTCCAGTCTGTCTCTCTGATTCAGCATTTGAACAGGAAATTCAGATTGTGTATCCCTGGCTGCAGTGATTTGGATCTACAGATTCAACAGCCAAATCCCATAAAGGTGCTAGGTCTTCAATCTCCACCACTTCCCATGCTACACACAGTACTAAACTATTGAGAATTCAAGAGGTGCATTTCAGAAAACAGTAATGAACGGTGACTTGCACTGAAGTGAACAATAGCCAGGGCAAGCAAAAAATTACACTGATTTTGGGGATGGTCACTCTTTTCCAAAAATGGTCCTATCTGGACATTCTGTCTGTGACTGTGACTCACCTATGTGTACAGACCTACTGCAAAATCTTTAGGAACACTGTGGAAAGGCCTCACACTCTTCTTAATGCTGGTATCTCCATGCTGAGAAATGACACTATAGCCTGTGGACCATGCCATAAATCATAGAGGCAATGCCGGCACATCCATGAAGGACTGTGCAACCAAAAGAGTGCAGCTATCCCCATCTCACAAAGAGGAAACTAAAGCACAAAACAAAGAGATTTGCTTATTCCAATGCAAAAGAGGTAAATGGAGACAAAACTCCTTCTGAACTGTAACATCCTTCACAAGGTGAAGGAAAGTTTTTTTCCATATACAAAGGGGATTTTTTGCTTTAATAACAGAACAAGGAAATCCCAACCACAAGCTTTTATCTATCTATGCTGTAGGAGATCAAACACAGCTCCAAACCATAAGCATAATAGAAATCTCTTGGGGACTGATCCTGCCCCATCCAAATGGGCTCAGCCCTGTTCCAAGTGGCATAGAGCAGGTGTGGACACTAATGAATTGTGAGAGGCACTGCGGGATGCTGTGGGGCTGGACATTGAAAAATGATGTTGCTTTTGTTGGGAGGAAGTCCAAGTGACTTGGTGACCTCTAACTGTTGGTGTCCTCTGCTAAGGTATTTCAGTGCAGGGTTTAAATTTATTTGTCTTTCCATTTAATAAAGCCAATCACGTTTGGAAATCTAGCACCAAGGAAAAAATATTCCTTTCTTTGGTCAGCACCTTTATTAAGAGGCAATTAATAGGCAATAACCTCGGGAAGGTTGGCAGCATGAAAGCTAAAACCCCACCACCAAGCCTAAACAAAACCCCTTGCAAAACCCCCGTGTACTCTCTGACCAGCTTGAAATGTGCATAAAATCAAAGGCAGGAGTAAAAAGGGCTCTGTGTTGGGTACAGCACTTTGAATCTCAGAGACTTGAAAAGCTAGCACTTGTGCAGATTTAATGGGGAAAAAAATTTAAAAGAGGGATAAGCTTTCGTTGGCCACTCATCAAAAAGCGGAGGGAGTGGAGGGGAAGAGGCATTTCTGCAGTGACCCACCCATGTCGCTCTCATCTTCCCAGCCCAACCTTCACCTTTGTACCAAATTAAACACCACTGCCGCCTTCTTTTTAAATGTTTGATTTTGATGGAGGTTGGGTTGTTTTTCCATTGAATCTCTCTTCTTTCCACCCTGCAGGTCAGTGGGATGTTGCTGGCTATCTCAACAAAGCAGTGGTAATTTCTAACAAGCATTCCATGATGTGTTTGCCTGCCTGTGTCCAGGCCCTGGGTGTTTTAAGGTTTCAGTGGATTAGACATCTAGCTTAATAAGTGAAAAAGGCCATTAAATAATTTGGCAGGGCTGAGTGGGGTATCTAATTCCTCATTCAAGGCACACTCTGTAAATATTTGGGTACCTACAAGAGACAAGCTTTCTATTTGAAGTACTTAGTGGCTGATCTTGAGTACATATAAACCTTATTTGGTTTACAATATTTGTACATATTTTTAAATGCATAAAAACTAGATTAGCTTACGGTAGGCTTATATTGGGGCTTTAAAAGTTGGCTTCCCCAACTTTTAGAGAAGAACTGCAGCACTGCAAGACCGGACTTGGCAGCTGCTGCAAGAGTGAATGACTCTTGAAGTCAATTTACATTGTATCTATGTGTGTATATACACACACACAAATAAAATTTAACAACCCAAAAAATAGGAGTATTTCCATCATATCAGGCATATGCTGTCAGATCTTCACCAGCACCTACTGAGTGGCTGAAGGAGCGGTAGGAGCTCGGTCAACCAAAATTTAATATCGAGGGACCAGATCCACAGCCCAGTGATAGCCAAAAGAAGGATCCTATTGCAGCATGGATTAGGCCATTTTGTTTGGATTTTTAAAGGCCTTGAAAGTGTCAGTGATGTGCCTCCTTTCCAATGCTCTTTGATTGAAACTGGATACTTGAAGCCCATATACTCAGAGGAGACAATCTGGCTAACATCATAGAGAAGGATCAACTCTGCTATTTTCTTGCACAGGCTTAATTATTCTTCACCTTGGTTCCAGCAGTCCAGATGATTGCTCTGTGTATCTGCCTGTATTTTGGAAACACATCTAATATCTTTGTTTGCAAAACAGATTCCCATTCAGCTCTATTACAGTTCCACTACTTTCAGCTACACAGACACATGAGGATAGAAAATTCTCCAAACACACAAACAAATCCTAGACTTTATGGTAAAACAGGTACCTGCCTTAGAGTACTAAAGAACCCATAAACAAATATCAGTACATATTGCATTTCTCTGATTTGACCTGTTTGGAAAAGTCATAGGACACAAAAAAAACCCCAACCCAAGATATTAGTTCTCTTTCTAGTGGGCTTTCTAGTGGGTAGTTAATTTTTGACCCAGAAGATGATATTTTCTGGGTTCTTACTTTTTGGGGCTTTTGGATTGTTTATTTTTTAATAAGAACTGGTTATTCAGGAACGCTGGGCAAAATGCCTTCTCGTGCCTGCTAGTGCAATAGCAAACAGTAAGAAAGCCAAGAATATTCATTTTCTATATAGACAGCCCTGTAACATTGATGACCCCAAGCTGCAGAGGTGTTTGACAAGTGGCTCTAAAAGGACCTGAAGGTGGTGTCAGAAATGACAGCTGTCTCTGTCTGCTGCCCAAACCCATCTTCCAGAGACACACTCATCTCTGGAAGTGTTCAAGGCCAGGTTGGACGGGACACTGAGCAACCTGATCTAGTAGGTGTCCCTGCCCAAGGAATGGGGATTGGAACAAGATGAGCTTTAAGGTCCCTTCCAACCTAAACCACTCTAGGATTCCATGATACTCATCCTTTGTGGTTAATACTTTGCTGTGCAACCTGGAGCAGGTTTATTAACCCAACCATCCTGGCAGAATATTATTATAGAAAGGTACTTTGTCACAGATACTTTAAACCAAATGTCAAATTATTCTCATGCACTGCAAATTCCTCTGGATTTGAAACCTCAGTAGACACACTTCCTCATGTGGCTGGAGCACAACGTGCCATCCCCATGCTCCAGGAGCTCCAGATG
>NW_008675031.1:14509-30853 GCF_000695815.1 Acanthisitta chloris
ACCTATTTTCAGAGGTAAAGACCACATACAAAAGAGGAGAAGGGAATTCTAAGAAGCATGTTACGTTGTTCCTCCAGGGAGTTTGGCATGGGCTGACATATTAAAAGAACTTTATATTGAAGTGCACATATATTTTTAATACCTAAAAAAAGAATAAGAACAAAAGGTCTTATCCAAGACACAGTACACAGATCCATATAAAATTCTGCATTTGTGGGGTGGAAGAGATTTAAGCCAGACTGGCCAACCAGCAGACTTGGAGAGGGTGAATAGCAAAGACATTATCAACAGGAATCCAGAGCCAGCCCCAGTCAAACATGGTGGAAATGAAACCATCATTTCACATTATCTACAGTAAGGAACAAAACATGATATTCCATGGCAACCCCAATGTGTCAGCACCTTTTGAGGCACCTCTACATATCCATGTGCTTTGGAAGGTCTCACAGATAGCACAAGTCTGTCCTCAGATGAACCAGCTTGGATAGGAGGAGAAAAATTAAAAATCCCCAAAACATGCCTGTGAACTCAGCAATACTGAAGACAAACACATCATGTGAAAAATACACTGTGGCAACTATTATGTTTTCAATTACAAATGAAGCGAACAGGGTTTACTCTGCCGGTCAGAGAGGTTTGGAATGAGCCTCACCACTAGTACTCTGGGCTCTGCCTTCGAGGAAGGGCTCAGACCACTGCCCAGCCCTCGCAAAACTCGAGAAGTAGGGGAAATCTAAGAGCTTTCTGCCAAACCGAAGTGAGGGTGAGAAGAGTGGCTACGCCTCTTTATCCACATCATCCCATTTGTGCATGTTGGCTGCGTGGACCCTAGTATTTCCTTATACAAGAACTCTGCTCCACCCATGTAGAATAGTAGATTGATAGAAAAGCTTGGGTTGGAAAGGACCTTAAGGATCACCTACTACATCAGGTTGTTCAGGGCCTCATCCAACCACTCCATCAACCTCTGTTCAAGAGGAAAGTTTTGTGAGCTGTAGGTGTTGGTTTAATACACAAAATCTCAAGCAAAGATTCCTTATCTCAGCTTACTGTCCCCAAATACCCCCATATACAAGCCCTAGCTCCTTCTTTTTGCATAGCCACCCCAAACCATAACAAGAACAAGTGGAAATATAAAACATCAGCCAATGCTTTGCTGTTGACAAAATTCACTTGATTATTTTTAATTCAATAAAGGCACAAAGCATTTGAAATAAAAATAAAGCCAGTTAACCTGGTCAACATCAGGTCTCTTAAATAAAAATTCATCTGCTGAACTTCCCAAACTTCCTTTCCTCCTTCCTGAGCATCCTGGCCCAGCACTGCTGCTGTAATTAAGCACGTTTTTGGGAGCAACTGCCCCTGTGCAGGAGGCAGCAGCCCCGGCCACAGCACTGACGCCTGCCACCAGTAGCTTTTTGACCCAGTTCTGTCAATGTACCTATTGTAAATGCAAAATCCTTCTTCGGATTTGAAGCAGCAGCCACCTGCACAAATAAGGCCGGGTTATAACTCTGTAACCCAATACAAGCACTGGAAGCTTAAAAAGTTTGTATTCCAAAAAGCACTTCTGACCTCTTCTTTAAAAGTTCACTAATCACTTTTAATTCATAATTTATTTCCTCTTAATATACTTGCTTTATGTAATACTCCCCCTTCCCTCCCCTCCTTCTCCTCCTTTCTTTTTTCTGGAAGTTCCCCAGGAGAAAATGGTATTACACAACTCCCTTGATTAACTGGAAATGAAACTTTTCCCCGTCGGTAGTCGCGATTTGGTAGAGTTTCCAGGATATAATGCACAGCACACAGTGCTGAAAGGCAAAGAGACCTGAGCGTGGGTGGAAGTGATCCAAAGGCCCTTAAAGTGATGGGGAGTTGATCTTGGTGGTCCATAAAGCAGAGCCTCAGTATGGCTCTGCCTGTTTACCAATGGGTTAAAAAAGTGTAACGTTATCGCTTTTCTCGCTCCTCTGTATTTTGATTGCAATTACTGAAGAGCAATGCAGAGAAATATATGATATAACTGAGACAGTGCTGGTACCCAGGTAATATTAAAAAAATAAATAAACAGAAATCATGCTCCTAATTAAAATAGTTATGTATTCCAGGGAAGGAAGACTTTGCAGGGGAAGGTGGAGGCGTGACGGCTGCTGCCTTGGTCATGCTGCCACCTCGCTGCCTGCAGAACTTTGAGTTACTTTGGTGGAAAGCAGCTGGGAATGGGATGCAGTGACAGAGGTGCCCACCCCACACTGCTCACAAGGACTTACCTACCCTGACCAATCTACCCTTTGGTGAGACCCTATTATTTAGGTCCCTGAAAGCTAAACAGAGATTTTTTTTGGGAACAGCATGGTTCCATGCTGCACACCGTCTCAGACTTCTGGGTGCTTTTTATCCCTCTAGGAAACTGCATATTCAGCAAATCCAGGTGATGCAGCAGTGTCAGAGCAACACTGAAAACTTCACCACCCTCATCTGCAAGCACAGGGCCAGCCATGGTGGGCACATCCACTTTGTCACACCAACCCCTTTCCCAAGCACAGCCCAAACCTCACCACAATGGCTGTGTTTTGCAGCCAGGTGACATTTCATAGCCCTGTTTCCTTAAAGGACAGTATCAACTGGGCCACATCTGAATGGCACAGGCAATGGCCAAAGCTCTATTCACACTGACTCAAGGGACACAACATGTACTGTGCCTTTTAAAACAAAAAATGGATAATTCCCAATTTCCCTTTCCAGCCTCCTGTAACAATGCCGTGCCCTGCTGTCAAGGAACGTGTGAATAAATTGAGGAAAAAAGGTTAAAGAAGCCCAAGGGAATAGCAGTCCCTTTTTCTTTATTGCAGTTAATTTTGACAAAGGCTCTTCTGTTTCCTCCCCCCACTTTTTTTTTCTTTTGGAAGGGCTTCGTGCCAAGCTGCATTATTCCTCTTCACCATGGTACTGCCATGAAACCCGCCTGGTATGTTTGCCTGAAAATCACAGGTTTTCATGGAAATTGTTTTTATCTCAACTACTACTCCTTTTGTCACCTCACACATGAAAAGAAGAGAAGCAGGGCTCAGGCTCAAATCTGATCCCAGCAACAAAGCATCCATGGAAAAGCACCTTGTGAATCCCGCATCATGAAAACCTGCCTTCCCAACAGGGCAGAAATCCTCCAAAAACTCTTTTACTCCCTCAGAACACTGATGCAACCATAGACCCATGCGAGATGCTGCACCCCACTTTGCACAGCCTCAGTTTTAAATACTGAGGCTTGGGGAAAAAAACCTTCCCATTGGTGGGAGGGTTTTGAAGGTTTTTAAATGGAAATAGTTTCTTTTCTTGCAGCCCATCGTGGCAACCAGAGCCTTCTGGCTCCTGTCAGAGAGGCCGGAGCTCAGCAGCTCGTTGGGGGTGTCCTCTATTTCCAGCCTATTTATTGCTCTGTTGAGAAAGGCGCCTATAGATGCTCCAGTTCTCAGATGGGAGTTTGGAGGGATTCAGTTATTCAACAAACCAACCCTTTCTAAACACTGTCAAAGGAGTGATTTGATGCCTTTCAGTGCTTACTATACAAAACGCTGAAAGACCAGGGGACTTCAAAAGCCGCAGAAGCGGAGCTGGAGTTTGGCAGGAGTTCATTAGCTGCCTGTGTCCTTCTGTGTGTGGCTTGTAATTACATGCAGACCTGATGCCAAATCCTCATCTACCGAGGGGTACCAATTAACGTGCTGCTGGATGATTCACAGGTAGCTAATGTCGAGATTTATACAACCAGTGTGCTAAGTATTCCGTGCTTTATTATTACTATTTTTTTAAGCTGACCTTTTTTTCCACTTTAAAGTTATCATACAAAAACAAGGTTTTGGCAGTAAAATTGGGATTGTCCAGCATGTACCCAGGCCACATGCTGGTGAGCATGATCCTCCTGTTACTGTGCACCAACATCTGCAGGGAAATTCACATCCCTAGGTGCATGGGCCAAGGGCTTGTGAGTTACACCACTTACTGTATGTTCCCTTTGTATAAAGCATAGTTTTCTGCTTCAAGAAGAAAAACTCTAAAATTGAGGTACAATTTGCACTCCATACTTGTCATTCCTACTGCTTGCACAGTCTTACTACCATGAGTAGTAAAACAATAACAGTTAGAACTTTAACAGCAGTTGGAGGAGCTGAGGAAGCATGTACCTAAAAATGATAATTCGGTTTTTTTGGGAGAATGTAGACAAACTGCATCTCCTGCAGGAAAACATAACAGTCATTAGTTCCTCTGACAAAAGATTTAAAAAAAGAGCCTTTCTTCTCTTACTTGAGATCTGCATCTCTTTGCAGCCAGCTGGCTCCCAATGCAGACCTTGGCAATTAAAACCTTGGGAAGTCAAACACAACAGCATGGAAGTGAACTTTTTGTCTTCCTGCTTGTCATTCTTGTCTTGTATTTTATCCCAAGAAGATTTCTCAGGCTTCAGGGAAACCATGGGCCCAGTAGAGCATCTTGGCACTGAGTTGGAGCAGATCTCCAAGCACACTGCTTTGCCAACACTGTTGGTTTTCCCATGGAGAGCAGGAGACCCAGTCTTCATTTCCTTCCTCTGCTTGACTTTCTACTTTCCAAAAGCCAAGGTGAGTCCACTGAACTTCTCGTCCCCTCAGACTGCGGTATCTCGGTGGCTCCTGTCTTCAGAGTCACCATGAAATAAATGGCACATGAGATGAGTATGATTTTAGATTTACTGGAGATCTGACATTCCTGGGCAGAAGCAAGACAGCAAACAGGGCCAGCAAGAGGGAATTTACAGAAATGGTCAGTCTTGGTGTAACTCTGCTCCCAAAGGTACCAGCCACAGGACAGTTATGCACTCAGTCAGAGGGTTGGATGCATTATGGATACATGTATATAGCACCCAGAGACCCTTGTCAGCAGGCATTTGGGGGTCTTTCCTCTTCTTCCCTTACCTTTGTCATATAACTTTCTCCAACAGCAGTTGCAAAGTTAACTTTTCTGACAGTGGTCCAGCACACAGACACACACTCTCCCCTCCAGACAGCTCCATTTCCATACATCTTCCTCTCTCCATAGGTGAAGTGTTTTCTCCATTGCACTTCTTGCTCCCAGACCACTGCAAAACTCATTCAGCCCTGGGGGATAACTTAGCTCCAGGAGGGCTGAGAGTACAACCCAACACTTGCACCACTTTATCCTTCTAATAAACCTTTCACTGCATTTGACATGATACAGGTCTTGTCCAGCCCTGAAAGCTTTCTTGCTTATCAGGAGAATTTTTAATCAACTAGAAGAAAAAACATGGCCTGACATTTTATTGCTTCCTTGCGCTTTGCTTTTAGATGTTTCGGTTTCTTCCAATTTGTACTCTTGCTAATCTCTTTAGCCAGGGAATGGTGGAAAGCCTCAAGTTTTCCATGCCCAGCAGCTTCCCCTGGATCATTTGGAGGCCAGGCAGGCAGAGGAGTGTGGGGGCAGCAGGGGGGCTCATGGTGGAGTGGGAGAAGAAGGCACCAGGCACCAAGCTCTCTACTCACTGCAGGTTCTGGGACAGGGTTTTGTCCTGGCCACAATTACAAAACAACAAACAACGTCTGTGGGGAAGGGTCATAAGAAGTTCAGCTTTCCTCTATTAAAACCATCTGGCGCCTATAAAAAACCCAACTGGTTGGTTTGGATGGTTGGTAGCACCTCCTCCCTGCTCAGCTCTTCCTGGCACTTCTTGGGAACATGGTGGCACCAGAGTGGGAACAGGGGGCCTGGCAGACATACACCCCACTTTATATCCTTCCTGCTGTGAAGAAGGTGCCCCAGCATCCACCCCATTTTACTTCTCCTTATCTGAGCCAGAACTTCTTTACGAGGTGCCTGTCCCCTCAGGAACATCAGCTCCTGCCAGAGTGCCCTCAATGAGCCCTTAAGAGGGCTGAGCAAAATAAAACATCCCTGTGAGGCTGGTGTGGGACCCAGCAAAGGGTTTCTCCAGGTCGGAGACACCAACGGGTCCCCCTCCAGCATGAACAGCGAGAAGCATCGCCAAACCTGCAGGGGATGGTAACCTTTATTAAAATAAAAGCCTAAACCTCTTCTTTGTTTCCAACAGAAATAAAAGGACTGGGGGGGAGAAGGAAAAGAAAGGAGAGGAGTGCTTACAGCCAGTTCCCCAGCCTGTAACACAAAACCACGCTGTGCTGGGAAACCTTACACCGTGCGGCATCCAGCTCATGTACTCCTGCTCCACTCGCTGCCTCCCGGATGCTTCCCCAAGCCCAAACTGCCCTTGAGAGAAGCCAAGCCTCAGCCTCTGCTGAAAAGCCTCTTTGTTTGGATTCCCTTTCCAAATCAGCGTATCCTGAGATTGAACTCCCTTCCACCCCTCTGCAGGGCTTTTTAATGTTCAGACGCCTTTGGCAGCAGCCAGATTTGCCAGCAGGTTTGCGGTCCTGTAATAGCGTTCAAACCCTCAGTGCCGGGGCACGTACAGTGCTAGGAACTTTATTCATGATAAAGGAGAGAAGGGGAGTTTAAAAAAAGTATTGCAGAATTACTTCAAACAATCCTTTAATCATGAATTGTGAACAGAGGAGCTAAGTTCTCCTTAATTAAACAATAGCTTTAATCAGCCTTCAATAGCTGACATTACTCAGAGGGTGGTGAAGCACTCGAACAGGTTGCCCGGAGAAGTTGTGAACATCCCTGGAAATGTTCAAGACAAGGTTGAATGGTACTTGGAGCAACCTGGTCTAGTGTAAAGTGTCCCTGCCCACGATTAGGGGGGTTGGAACTGGTCCACCCAAACCATTCTGATTCTATGGCATTAAGGCACACCAGTGAGATGACCGTTTTTTCTTTCCTAAACTGGAATAATTGAAATAAAACTAGGCATGAGCTTTTCCTGCAACCTCCTCGAGTCCATCACTCACTGAGGTCCCCAAGATGGACCTCAAGTCCATCGCTCACTGTACACACAAATTAAAGGCATCATATAATTTAAGGGTTGGACTGGACCTTACAGATCATCTAGTCACAACCTCCTGTCCTGGGCAGGGACACCTCCTCACTAGATCAGGTTGCTCAAGGCCTCATCCAGCCTGGCCTTGAACACTGCCAGGGTCGGGGCAGCCACAGCCTCCCTGGGCAACCTGTGCCAGTGTCTCACTACCCTTATAGTAAAAATCTTTTTTCTAATGTCTGACCTAAACTTCCCTTCCTTCAGTTTGAACCCATTACCCCTTTTCCTATCATTGCAGTTCCTAACAAAGAGTCCCTCTCCATGACCGCCCCCTCTGCATCTCAGCGCACAAGTGTGCTATATCCGTACAGCCCCTGGGATGCAACAGGGTCCCACATCTCCCCTGAGGTTTGCAAGCATCCCAAAACCCCACAAAAGGCAGGAGTTACAGCACTCCTTTGGCAGAACCTGTGCTCTAACACAGACCCAGCTGAGACCCACAAACAGTACCAAGGCAATAATTTCAGGCACCACTCAGAGACAATATAGCAGATCTTGCAGACTTGCACTTCACCTCAAAACCAAAGAGAAAATCAACCTTCTTCTGCAAAACCAGCCTTAGGCCCAGGACTTTAAGCATTTTCATCAGGGAAAAGTTGTTTTACACTTGCAGTTAGCTTTTTAATCGACCTCAGCGTTATATCTTTCTCTGTGAAAGCAAAACGCTGAGCATTTAAGCAGGTGGATTTTCAGACTGGATCCAATACCCACTTGTTGGAGACAACTTCAGCAAGAGCAAAAGCAAAGTCCCTGTTATATCCACAATCCAGATGCATCCCAAACCCTATCCCAGTTGTCTGGCAGTTTTAAACATTCTGCATGCCTAGATTCTGCAATAGCTGTTAGAGCTTTGCATGCTGGAAAACTCCTTTGTGCCCATGTATGTGGTGATTTATCAAAACAGGCTTTCTTCAAATGCTATTTGGCTTTTCCATGGGCTTTGCATTTGATAAAGATTCATACAAGCTCAGTCAGAAAAACAAATGCCACAAAACTTCTCCTTTAAGGAAAAAAAAAACCCCAAACCATCCAACCCTCACAGCCCAATGCTTTAGAAATGCTTCCACATGCTAATCAGCCTCCTATTCAGTTCCAGACTGAATAGGACTCCAACAATGACAAAGAAATACGCTGAACCTATCCCACATTTCATCCCCTTCACTCAAAATGTTGCTGTTACCTTGGTTTTCAGCTGCTTTGTGGGAGCTGCAGCAGAATGACAGCTGCATGCTAAAGCTGTAGGGATGGTCAAGAAACGAGGAGTACTGGATGAAAAAATATCTGGCCCAGATAATGGGGAGGGGGAAGGAATTATTTGATGAGATAATCTCTGCTGCTGCAAATTTTGATAAGAATAAATCAGAAAATATTAAAAAACCCCAAGGCCTCTACTGAAAGCATTGCCTCTTGTGGGCAGGCAGCAAAGGCAATTTTTCCTTAGCTTGGCAAGTATGAGTAGGATAAAGTCCCTTCAAGCCTCTCCTTTGAGAATTTTCCCTTTTTGTTATGTATTATCAACTGGCAGATGTCTTAGTGCACCTTTGCTCCATATCCTTAACCAGAAAAACTTCAGCTCTTATTTTGGGAAATGACAAGCTGGTTCCCACTGTAATGAGTGATCTGAGGTTGTTTCCCTCTTCTGCAGCACACAGAAGCATGGGAATGGAGCCATCCGGGGAAGTTTTCACAGGAATCAGGGTGGGAAGCTGCAGGACAGGTGCACACATGTCCTAAGGACATGCTTCAGCCCAAACCTTGGCAGCCACAGACTCCTCCACAGTTGTACATCGCTGAGGATCTGATTTCAAAAGATACTTTGGAAGGCTGGTGATGGCCTGGCAGGACTGGCAGAAGCACTGAAGGTTGCAGCCTCAGTGAGGAATTCAGTAAAGAATTAGAGGTACTTCAGTAGCTCCAAAAACCCCACTGGGCACCTGGGTGCATCTGTACTGGAAACACTGCCTTCAAAGTGTGCCCTCACCGGGCTCCAGCACCCTGCCCACGCACAGAGGTGATGCTCCTTCATGCTCCTTGTCTCCTTAGATTAGAAACTCCCAGAGGCACAAACCTCCCTACAACATGTCCAGGCAGGGCCAAGGGCATCAGGGCTTACATCCTGGTACAGAGATCCTTTGGGGCTTCAACTCAGCAGTTGAAGGGAGAAGCAGCTCCCCAAAAAGCAAGGGCCATCTGATCAGTGATCAAAGAGCTGCTTCAGAAACCTGCTAACACCAAACTGATTCACAGCTATCGACTTCAAAGGAGTCTTACTGCCTGTCATCAGCTCACCAGCCATCCAAAATTACTCTGTGAGCATCACTCAGAACATAAATGCACCCAGTGGTCACTGACCAGACCTGCTTATCAGCATTATGTCATGCTGTTTTTGACTTTCCCATTATAAACTAAAACTTTAAAGAGTGGTGGGCTTTACAGAAAAGCCTTGGAAGCCCTCAAGATGCTTGGGATGTGGGGCTGGTTGCCACGGCTGCTGCAGTGCTACAAAGACCAGAGCACAGACCTCGCTGTCAGCATTGGTGGGAAGGATAATCAAGACTGGGCTGGCTGCTTGCTCCAGCCAGCCTCAAGCTGAGCCTTGCAGCCAGGCTTAAAGAAAGGCCCATTGCACCACCCCAAAAACAGAGGTCATAAATAACCTGCTGAGTGTCAAGATGACAGGGAGCCCAGACCCCATTTGGCACACTGGCTTTCAAATCCAGTGGCATGCGATGATGTCTCAGCTTCCATAAGCACATGCTGAATTAACAGCGACACAGTTAATATCTGTGTGCAGTATTTGTTGCCAGCACAATCACACACATGGGCACTGCTGTAAAAACTTTCAAAAATGGCTGTAATTTTTAGCAACTTACATTAAAAGCAGGTGAAAGCCAATTGCAGGTAACCATGCAGCTCATCACTTCCTTTGTGTGGCAGCAGGCTACTGACACCACTGGGAGAAGTGAGCTCAGAGGGAGCATCATTTGTTTCAAGAGGGATGGGTGCCCAAAACCACTAACTTTCACCTTTGCTCTTTAAAGCTGTGAAAGGAAGAACTGTTCTCAGTTCCTTGAACCAGCAAAGGTGAAATGGCTCTAAGAGGTACAAACTGTCAGCTGCAAAATTCCAGACCAGTGAAGGACATGTCTATGCCACAGCTACCTTTGATGTTCAGGGCAAGGTCTGGGTGGCCCCAGCAATGCCAATCCAGCCTCAGTTTGCTGCGTCTCCCAGACATGGTAGGCTAAACCCACTGGTATGTTTTATCAGAAAGGCTGGAGGTATCTCCTAAGCTTCTCAGTGCTATGATCAAAACACTTTCATGTCTTTCTGGGCAAGGGATGAAAAATTATGGGAAAGTACTAGAGGATTATGAATGCTCTTCACTGACTCAGTGTCACCATCAACTGCAGCTTCATTTGGGCTTCGGCTGGCAGCCCCAGCCTAGCCATAATAGAGAGCACCATATGCTCAGATAAGACAAGCTCATATATGGATGCAATCTACAGGCAAGGGACATCCAAAGCTGGAACAGGAACACGCAGCATAGAGACCATAGACGTTTTCAGAGCATCAGAAGCTCTGGAGTTAAATTACATGATCTAGTTATAACATTCACATGCTGCAGAGAGTCTGTTTTCAACCTTCTGTCTTCAAAACATCCAACACATGTGAAAAACAAGCCCACTTATGTGACTGACTTGAAAGGATGGAGTGCATAGCAATTTCTGATGCTTAGTAACCTGCTAGGACAAACCTAATTTTCAAACTCATTAATACACACTCTTGGTAATAAACTTATGCTTAAAGTAAATTTTCCAATTATTTGCATCAAAAGCAACATGAAGCCACTTCAAACTCTCCTTGTTTTGGTGGCATTCTTCCTCCTTAAGTGTAACTTGAGGAGTAGCTTCTGGTGGTCATGATCCCACCACTGCAACTAATCCATCACGTGCAGCTAAAAGGCAAGAAGGGATTCTCAAGCATAATTTCCCAACAGCTGCTCCAACACAACCCTGGGCACAGACACCCGATCCACACGAAGGAGCTTTCCACCTGCTAAAATTGTGGAGCAGGTAGTGCCTCTCCAAGGTAAATGTCACGGGAGAAAGCGAAATGGATACAGGGTGGCTTTGAAAGGGATACGAATGCCTTTCTGAGAAAGGGGCCAGGAAGAGATGTGACAGACAGGACACACTCTTCCCAGCTTTTGGTGAGACCCACCCAGCCGAGGTATCTGCAAAGGCAGATGGAAAGTTGGGTGCAGGAAGGACTCCAAGACACGCTAGTAAGGGGTGAAGCACAGGATTCTATTCAGAAAACTGACTTTAAACTTTGCAATTATGAAATAAGTGCTGGATTACTTTAATTCACTTCTTTTGTTGAGGCTTTATCATCCTCATTTTGAAGCCTTTTCTTTTCCTTTTTTTGAAATATGAAATCTGATCTAGCAAAAGAACCCAACACAATTGCAGAAGCCAGGGCCCTAAGACAGAACAAAAAGGAAGAAAATAAGAAAATAAATGACAACACTCATACCAAACCCAGCTGGCACCCTGCTGTGCAGAAGGGAAAGCCACATCCGGGGAGGGGGTTTCCCTGCTGCCAGGACACAGCCCCCTGGGATGCCCCCGCACTGTTCCCAGTGCTGGCTGTGTGGAGGCTGGGATAGGAGGGTTTGAAGGCTGCTGCCTTTCCCCACGCTGCCTTCAACAGGCATGCCCTTGTTTGAGGCGCAGGCAGACTGGGCGACCACAACGGTCCCTTCTGGATTACCATGGATGAAGTGGAAGCATTGTATGAACGAAACGGAGAGGATGGAGTCTGCTCTGCCAGAGCAAGCCACGGAGCAGAGCTGGGGCTTTTCCTCTCCCTCTTTTAAGCCATTTCAGGCAGAGATGGAGGCATACAAACACTCTTCCTATCTCAGATGCAGGCGCTGAAGAGGAGCCCTGGTTTGCAAGACAGTGCCCGTGCACACGGGTTCCCCAGCTGTGGTATGCAAAACATTTTTGGGCGGTACATAGAGGCACATGCATCTGGAGATACACTGTCAGCCTGTATCTAGACAAACAAAGTCAGACCAAAACAGCCTGAGAAAGGCATGCATATTAAATTGAGATTTAAAGGGTGTAAAAATAATCCGTTTGATCTGGGAGTGATGTTTATATTATTTTCTGTGCTCACTACAAACAGACAATTTTAAAAAATGTCATCTGCTGGAATTGTGATCCCATCTCCTGCCTGTCTCAGCAGCAGGTACACAGGATTCAGAGCACTTCTGGCCATGAAGCAGTGGCACGTAATTCTGCTTTTCCTGAAGACACATCTTCAGGCTGGCCAAATTCCACCAACTAGGGAAAGCCAGCAGGTTTATACCCCTGAGGACTAAGTCTGCCATAGGTACAGCACCTTGTTTTGCAAGTATACCTCAAGTATAATTGTCACTACTAATCTGCTTTTGATAGGTTGGGTTTTCTGGGGGTTTTTTTCTGGTTTTTACAAAGCGAACACCAAAAAAAAAGTGGATTTTGAACTCCTCCAAAATATTTATCTCTTGTCTTTACTTCCAGTCATCTTTGGCTCCTTTGGTCTTTCAAGAAAGGCACAAAGCTACAGATGGGTATCACACTCAGATGTTGACTGTTGGTTTAATAAGAAACTTTTCAAGGCTCAAAAAAGCTCCTTAACTCCTAAGTTATGGTGGAGTCCAACTGCACAACCCCATGCCAAGATGTCACCTCTGTCAACCTGCCTTTGCCAAAGCAGTTCCAGACCCAAAACAGACCCTGCTGCCTCACAAGGAGCTTGCTACCACCAAGAGCTCCTACAGGTATTAAGTGATACATAAACATTAACGACCAAACCCAATCTAGGGATGCTCAAAACACAATGACGACTCTCCACCTACGCAGCTTCTCCTATGTGGTATGGACTCAGTCCTCCCCAACACAGAGAAGACACAGCATGGAGAAGTCAGCTCCAAGGGCTTGGGACTGTCCAGCTGGTTTAGCACAGTCAGATCTTGTTGTCTCTTGATGAAAATAAGAAATGGTTGGCTTAGCAGCTACTTCAGGTGTATAGAAAGACATCACCTACATGACAAGTGAGTGCTGCACAGCAGGGTAGTCTTAAAAATAAAATCAACCCCAACCCAAACAATCCAAAGTTGCTGAGCTCATCAAATCCAGCTTTACAGCATCCAAATAACTCTAACCTCACTCCTCATCTTTAATTCCTCCCACTCCTTACACTTAAATGACAATCCCAGGCTTGTTTGCACCAATTTTCATGATGAAGTGACAGGGCCTCTGGCAGTGCTCAAATCCTTTTTGCTTCTGAAAGCTGGAGGATGACACAATTTTCTACACAGAAGAGGAAAGTTAAGAGTAATCTAAACTGTTAGCCCAAATTATAAGATTATATCCCCACTTACATAAACATGTCAAGGTCCTGCTAGTGTAAATATTTACTTTCAAAGTTCATTTTAGCATCAAGCTTGCTACAGAAGAGAAGATTCCAAATTTGTGAGAAAGCTGCAGAGATATTAAGGTTGTAAGAGGTCTATCCATCTGTTGCTTCAAAAACCTCCCCGGGGCAGTAAAACTTGTGTTGTACTGATTAACTGGAATTGACAGAAGAGAGAAAATTAAATTAGAGGCAGAAAATAAGAAGGGCAGTAAATTACGTGCAGTTTACATCACACCGGCCTGAAACATATGCTCCCATAAACCCAATTTCCACAAGCCTAGGAAGCAGGTATGCCAGATGAAATCCCTCTATTTTATGGCACAAGCAGGACTTTTTGGAAGCCGTTTTACCTGTGCAAGCTGCACAAATACAAGCTACTGAAGATCCTCATCCGCCCCATCACCCTTGCTGACACAGCCTTCCCCTCTTCCAAGATTAAATGCTTGACTTAGCACCTGTCAGCAGAGCACAGGTGGCTGCTCAGTTTGTTGAGTACAGGGAGCCACTGCCAAGGGAAAAAGAGCAGGAGTAAATTTAACCCTAAATGCTGCATCTGTAGGGCCAGGCTCCAAAACATCCCACCTCAAGGGTTAGAGCAGGAGGCTTTTCCCCACCTGGCCCACATCTTCTGCATTAGGAGGAGGTTGGTGGCTGGTTGCAGCAGCTCCATGCAGTGCTGCATCTGGGCAGCAAAACTCCATGTCACTGGGGAAAATTGCCCCATGGAATCTGTCCCAGCCAGGGTCACCCCAGTTCCCCCCAGTAACAACTCTATGCTCCGGACAGGAGGTGTTAGAAACTCCTGGCAGAGGGACAGACTGATTGGGCTGAGGATGATCAGATGAAGGTGGAGTGAGGTCCTCCCATCATGCATCTCGTTTTGCTGCTCAGAATGTTCCCCACAGCTCCTCTATATGAACACACCAACCGGCTCAGTGGGGGCAACTTCAAACCTGCCCAGCTTAGTTCCTTAATCACATTTCCAGGTGTGTTGCGCTGACCAGTGAGACAGGGACAGGGCAGCAGGGACTCTTCCACAACACCAAGCTTGCTTGTGGCCCTAACAATTTCAGGAAGCATCTTCTAGTTCTCTAAACGGAGCTCTCCCAGGAGGAGGAAGCAGATGGAGAAAGTTATTTTCCCCCCCCTCGGATGACCTGCTTTAATAAATGCACACTCAGTTCTTTTCTGCCTCTTTTACCAAGTTAAGCACTAACATGAAATTTCTGGGAAGTTCATAGTCTCAGTGATGAAACCTCTTGTTCATGCAAGAAATCAGGGATTTATGAGTGCCAAGTGCACTCATTAGAGGAGTGGGTTATTCAATAACATCTAGCACACTGCCAACCCAGTTCAAGTTGGAAATTCAGGAGACATGGGGGCCTGGTTCGTTGGATCTTCATCCAACCGACTCATCAGCAAAGCACTTCTGCCAATGGCTCCATGACTCTGCTCCCCAAGATCCCCAAGGAAAGAAGATAAAAATCTTCCTCTTATGCATTTACTATCTAGATAACCATTGTACTACTTAATGATGAAAGACAAAAGTGGATCTTTCTAACGACTCTCACGGAATTAAAGCTGAAAGAAGCTCCTGATAGCTCTGCTTTACTAATTCAGTCCTTCTTAGATGTTTGTGATAATTGTCTTCTTGATAATTTGTTTAAATTTGTATGTAAACAAAGGGTTTGTACACATTTGCAGCCTCACAGAGATTGTGTCATTTCTGAAGGACATTTCAGCCATAGTTCATTCTTTTCATTTTCCCCTCATAGAAAACCAATTTGGGTCTACATTATGGCATATCTGCACTAGGAGCCAATGCAGCGTCACAGGGTTCTGCAAAACAAATGACCAGTTTTAATATCTCCTAAAGTGGTCCTCGAATGAGAAAAAGCCTTCTGTTTCCCTGCTTCTCTGAATGCCTTCAGGCAGCCACTCAAGAGGAGTAACTCAGTTTAACTGCACTAGAGGCCATTGGCTATGTGCCTACAATGCACCAGCAGAAGACCTCTGCTGAGTCCTTCCACCTTAAACAAGTCAGTTCACCCAATTCTGCTCCTTATGATCTTATATCGGACTCTGGTTTGTTTTTCACTGAGCACACGAATACTCATCAACTTGTATCTGTCCAACTTTGCCTTACAGGATTCAGCTAGGGCACCCCTCTTTCCACTTTCAAAGTGGGTTTTTTGGTTTGTTTTTTCTTAACAAGCTCAGGAAGGAAGAAAATGGGAATCAAGTGCTGGAAACTGTAAGCTCATACAGCAAAAGGCAGAGAGAAGAGCAATCCAAGCCTCCTGTAAGCAGGGCAGCTGGTTTTCACAGCAACTCATGCCCAGTCATCCACCAGCAGGTCCGATACTACTGGTCTGGGTGTATTTGAAAAGCCCATCCCCAAACACACATCATGGGCTCTCCATCCCCAAACACACATCATGGGCTCTCCATCATATAATCACCTCCCTTACCGTGTCCCACCCATGCTCTTCACCTGCCAGTGTTCACCCAGATCTAAACTTTACAGCTGTTGAATTCATGCTCTTACTTTTAAATGCTCCTCACTCTAAAAAACACCCAACAACAAGACAACAAAAACCCCTAAACAAGCCAACTCTGGTGTTTACTTTCCGATTTCCACCTGTAGTAACTTGAAACAAAGCAACAATGACAGTTTTTGCTGTATCACATTATTCCCCACTAACAATACTTTTCAGTGATGCTTGATAAGTCCTGTTTACCCAAACTATCAAGAGTAGAATAACACATGTCAACTAATTACTTTTTCATTTAGGACCCTTAGCCTAGAGAAGGGGAAGCAAAATGCTTTTCCCATTCAAATAGCACCTACTCATGCCAGGAAT
>NW_008675031.1:30879-31655 GCF_000695815.1 Acanthisitta chloris
AATAAAAGTTTTAAAGTTCTGACTCCTAGGAGCTGTTTTACTAGGAATCCAACCTTCTGTTTAAATAAGTGAGGTAAGTCAAGCTAGCTATGTTTCTACTTATATTAGTTTCATGTATGGAATATCAAGCATTTTTATTTTTTCCAGATCCAAGAAGATGAAGCTTTCTGCACTGGCCTCTATTCCTGTGGGAATATAAAGAGAAAACCATGCCTCTCTTCTTAATGTATTAGTGCCTCGTAATATACACCAGATGATCAATAAACTACACAAAAATTAAATCAAACTGACAGTCTTTAAAAAATGGGCTCTAAGCAGAAACAATTGTTTTAAAGACTGTGGTGTCTGGAGTATTAAACTCACGTGCTGTTGTGTTATTAATCTCTTTGTTGGAAGCCAGTTGATTTCCCCTGCCTTCAGTCAATTAAATATTCAGCATCCCAGCCACAATGGAAGGGTTGATGTTTTGGAACGCAAAAAGTTTTTTGAGACACACTGTTGACAGTTTCGTTCCATGCTAGCCCATCTCCAAAAGCCATAGCATCTCCAAAAGCCAAGCAGACAGGCAAACCCAGATCCCTGCAAGCGACTGCGAGATACCCGAGAGCACTTCGAGCTTTAAAAGGAATGAACTTAGCGAGATGCCCGCGCTGGTGCGAGAGGGGAGAAAGAGAGAGCCGCTGGTAAATCCGATACTCGCGCGACACACAGTAACCAGAGCGGCAAGACTTTCTATTTTTCATTATTAACCAAAACACAAGTCACCCCGGGCGGGG
>NW_008675032.1:0-6910 GCF_000695815.1 Acanthisitta chloris
CCAGGTTGACTCTATGATTCTATGACTGCCCTGCCGGGATGCAAAGGGGACGGTGGTGAGGGGTGGAGGGACTGGGGTCGGGGGTCGCCAGTCCAGGACAGCAGAACAGTCCTCTGGACTCTGCACACTTAGCCATGGCCAAACTTGGTCAGTTGTAGCCCTTGATGCTTTCTCTTCTGCCGAACTCGTTCCAGGGTTGAAGTCTGTGTCAGTGTTAATGATTCCAGAGTTGAGGGGAGAGGAGGAGATGGACAATCGCTGAAGGGTCAAGCATTGGAATAGGTTGCCCAGGGAGGTGGTGGAGTCACCATCCCTGGAAGTGTTTAAGAGGCATCTGGACCTGACCCTGGAAGACTTGGTTTAAGGTTTAGGGGTTACAGTGGTGTGCCAGGTTAACAGTTGGACTTGGTGATCTTAAAGGTCACTTCCAACCTTGATGATTCTGTGATTCGAAGTGTGGGCAGGGAGCAGCCCCTGGTCCTGCTCTGCATTGACATGTCCAACATCAGTGTGCCCCAGCAAAGGGCTTTGGCCACTTCCCTTTCTGTCTGACTCCTGAAGGTGTCAGGGTGTAGAGGCACCTGCTAAAACAGAAGCTCTTTGGACAGGTAAATGGAGGCCTGAGATTCTAGCAAATGTGCTGACAGAGAAATCGTGGCCCATAGTGTACATTCTAAGGGAAGGTGTCTCTATCCATCCCTGTTGGTAACAGCTGCCTCTCCCTGCAGTAACTCTTGAGCTTCTTGGACAGTTGAGGGGGTAAGAATTAGGTTCCTTATCATTTTGTGAAAATAGGTAGAAGAGACAGCTAAGGAGGTGTCAGGACTATTATTTACATCCAGAGAATCCTCTTGGGTAGGAGAAAAGGAGACTTCAATGGAAGTATTTATCAGTTAGAACCACAGCAGGAGGTGGCATTTACATCTTATCTGAAGCTCTGTTCCTGCAAAGCCTTTGAGGCTCATGTAATTCCACAGCAATTGTTAGACCTCGTTGGGATTATTGCCTGTGCATAAATTAAACATCACTAAATCTTTGCATTGCTGGGGTTGTGTAAAAGACTCCCAAAGTCTCGTGAATTACAGTGATAGTTTGGAGTTGGGCACTCTGGGACATGTTAGAGGAAGAATTTCTACAGCCTGCTGAGTGGTACAAAGGACGTGCAATCAGAACATAACTCTGAAGGTAAGGAGGATACTTCTGTGGTGAAAAGTGCTGGGGAGCTTGGAAATACCCATCAGTGCTCTGGAAATTAGCTGTATGCCCTGCCAAAAGAATGGGTTACAGGTTAGGTCACTGTGGAAGTTAGGGTTTTCTTCTCCAGCTGGAAGCCTTGCCTACACATTTCTGGCACATTCAGTGACTCATCACAAGCCATGGCTGTCATTTTCTCCTTCCTGCCTCCTCTGGGGTGATGTGATCTTCTGGGTGTGGAAACGCTTTATGGCTGTTCCTCTGCCTTTCTTCTGAGGGGATTTTGTCACAAGCATTTCAAAGAGCTGTTTAAAATGTCACTGCTGCAGACTGTGGGTCTCCCTTTACCGCCAGGCAGAGAGCAGGTTTGTTGTTTGGGGAAATCTGTTTTGAATCAGTTTCTTTCTGCTGCAGTGAACATTTCAGGGAGCTGGTTAACATCTCCTTTGAGTGCGCTGTTTACAGACAGACAGAACCCCAGGAGAGAGTTCTGGCAAAAGCACAGGAGCTACATTCCAGGAAAGAGAGCAGTGATCAGCACCCAGAGGACTGTTGTGCTCCAAAGAGGTAGATGGGTGTTAACAACTTCTGCTGACCTTGTAGCCATGTTTTGTCGATGGAGATACAGCAGGAGCTGTTTAAGGGCTCTGGCAGCCAAACTCTATCTAGCTTGATGTCTCAATTTAAGCTACAGCTGTCACTAGCTCCCTAGCAGTCCTCTCAGTCGAGGCTAAAGGTAGAGGAATGCTCCACAGCCATGCCCACAACGATGCCAGACTGTGGCCGGGATGGCAGAGAGGAGGGCACACATTCCCTCCTGCCCCTCCCACGGAAGCAGAGCAAAGGAGGCAGCAGTGCTGGAGCACCACAGATGTGATTTGGCTGTAGTTAGGTCTTATGACTGTTCAAAAAAGTCCCATTGCTTCACTCAGTAAAAGCACATGATTTTACAGCTGGATAGTTATTCATTCCATAAGGAACTAGCAGTGTTTATATTGTTTTGTAAATACAAGACAGTTGAAAATGCATGAAAATAATTACTTCAAAGTTTTAGACCTCCAGTTAAGTTGACTTCTTAAGAAGTAAAGCTCTGCATTTTGGATCTTTTTTCAGTGAGTCTTTTAAAGTTTCCGTCTCATAAAGTAATTTGCTGACTGTACATCAAAATGTTTAAAACATAAAAACTTTGGAATCTTTTCAGGGGTTTGCTACACTTGTTTCATTCCTGGCAACCAATATATCCACAATGCTGATACACTAGAAGAACTGTAAACGTCTTTGTACAAAGTGACACTGTGGTCAGCCAGTAATTAATGCAGAATTGATGGATTATCTGTGCAACATCTTGGTCCACACTGATACTTCTGCATTGTCAGTCAGTAGCAGACATCTCATTTACACAAGTCAGAGCTGCAGTGCTTGGGTAGCATTCAGTGCCTCTCTGCTGTATAAGGCAACTGAAATGCAATCTACAAGATGAAACTGAAAGAGGACAGATTCACATTAGATGTTAGGAAAAAAAATCTTCCCTGGGAGGGTGGTGAGGGTCTGGCACAGGTTGCCCAGAGAAGCTGTGGATGCCCCATGCCTGGAGGTGTTCCAGGCCAGGCTGGATGGGGCTTTGAGCAACCTGGTACAGTTGAAGGCCTAGGGACCCTCAAACCCCTCAACAATCTCATACATATTCATGTGGATCATTTCCTTGTGTTACCAGCTACTCACTAGACTTAACTTCCTCAGATACATTTTGGACTACATAAGACATGTAGCTGGGCAAAGTCAGCTTGGAGCAGCATTTTTTCCCCCACAAGCTCAAGGGACAAGTGTATTTGTACATAAGATGCTACACTTCGACCTGATCATTGTTGTTGAGGTAAGTGAGGGGAGCCCAGCACCAAACAGCAGTATTTTCTCTGCTGGTCTGGCCCAGGTTTTCCTTTCTCCAGGCACTGCACAGGAGCAGAGCACAGCACAACTGTGACTTTCACCTGGTGATAACCAACCCACTAGCTAAGGAGTGAGTGCTGTAAATATGTATCCTGAAACAAGAGCATATTTGACATCCAAAGAGTTTTATAATATCCTCCACTCTGGCTTTGACTGCACAAACCTGCAAACATCCAGTCCTATACCTAAAAGTGAAGTATATGAGAAATTGTTCTGGGATTTTTTCACCTTCATTAAATGTATATAAACCGCCTACACAGTCCAGATCAACAGCAAGCACACACAGCTTTGGCAAAGCTGCTGTACCTGCCCTGTACAGTAATCTGCAGTTTGTCAGCAAGTGTTGGTTAAAGTTTCAGATTTCACTGTTGTGTAATACTGTTTCACTGGCATTTAAACCTCTGTCTCCATAACTTCTTTAGGTCATGAAAGCCTGTGTTGTTTTAACATCTGACTGTGATTCAAATGACCTGGAAAAAATGATCAAAGAGCTACAGGACCATGTTAAGAAAGTTCCTGCTCCATACAGGTATCCTAGGAAGGTGAGTGCTCAAATACCCAAACCATTTTCTCTGCCATAGACAGTGACTGTTCACTGTTGTGTGGTTCATAAGCATATACCAGTGAGGTTAAGAAAAAGTAAAAATTTAGGTAAAGTATATCTTATTTTGTATTGCAATTTCTTCCCTTTCCCAATAGATGGAGTTTGTTCAACAGTTGGCAAAAATTGTTAGTGGTAAGATCAGAAGAAACAAACTGCTCCAGAAGGAGCAGGGAAAAGATTAAAGTATGTGTTGCTTTTTGGAGGATTTTTTACAAAGCAAGATATGCAGATTTACACAGTAACACAGAGTAAAAGACATTACACTGTATCCTTCTTAGTTTAGGTTTGAATACATTCTTACCTGATTCCCACCACTGGGCTGTGTCAGGGGCTACACTGAGAGCTAATGGTGCCAAAGCAACTCAGGGAGGCAAAAGCACAAGGGGTGATGTGTGTTAAGTAAAGTATTTAATGAAGTGTCACCAGGGGTTTAAATTTATTGTTACTTAAAGGATAAAAAAAAACCCAGTAAAAGTTTAAGAGAATACTGTTGCTTCAAGGGTCACTTTTGAAAAGGGCAACAACTTATAAATAGATTTTTAAAAGTTAGTTATAATCATTACAAGTATATTTAGAAAAGTATAAATAAAATCTGTATCATTAAAATCTCCATTAAGGAGTGAACTAGGTAAGAATTTAAAATATAAGATAAAGCAGCAATTTAAGATCTGTAGCAACAGCTGCTCATACTTTAGCACTTTATAGTTTACACAGTTCTCTCATACTTCATTAATGATGTATTTTGTGACCTATGGATATTTTTGTGTGCTCAAGTGATTTCCATTTCTATCTATGTTAACCAAACAGTGTCATTTTTGTCCCATTCTGAGAACATATGACATCATTTGACTGTCCTGGTTACATTAACTATGATCAACTTTGTGAGTTTAAGATTTGGACAAAGAAGTTGATCCATTTTCAAGTTCTCATAGAGGGCCTAAGAGACAAACATTTTTCGTTGGAAGAATTTCCTAAATTCCTAGCAGCAGTTCCAACAGAGCTCAAAGCACCTGCATTCCAGGTGAGACCATTAGATTTCTCTTTAAGAAGTGCAAATTCCCACTTGAAGTATCCACAACCTTTCTTATTACCTTCTTGCTTGCCAACAGGACAACAAAAAAATGCTCTGCCATGATTTGGACCAGCATTTGACACGCAGAGTTTTTTGGCTCTTCGACCACAGTTACACAGAGGGGGAGTTGGTTTTCCGTTTCTCACAGCTCTTACAGACTGATTCAAATTGGAGTTCAGAATGGCAGGAGACGCTTTGGGCAAATTTGAACTTCTCAAAGGTAAGAAATGATCAAAAGATGAAGTTTTCTCTTGATATATGGCAAAAGACTGTTTTTTTGCTGGTGGGTATGTTTTTGGACTAGTTGGCTTTCTTTTAGGAACCTCTGAAGGAGCAGAATAATTTCCAGTTAATGCTGTTTGTGCTGAAATAGCATTTCCCTTTGCAGATGGTAACTTAAAAGCTGAAAAATGTAGTGTCTGCTTTTGCACTGTTCCTACATTATAGATTGTAGTATCAGGACTTTTGTAAACGACGGATTTCTGAGGTTCCATGGATATTACACTTTCCCCCAAACTCTGATTGTCTGAACTTGTCACAGCCTTTTGTTTTGTAATTGTTTTTTCTTCAGACACTGTTAGATTATCTGTACTTGAGTCATCCTTGAATTGAACAGAGTCTGAATTTTGTTCACATTGAGATTCTGGTATTAAAGCAACATCTTCCCAGTCAGTCAGCAGAGACAAACAGTCAGAACTGGTACTGATATCCTCACTGGAGAGAGTGACTGAGGGGATGGTAGTGGAGACGAGCACTAGCCCTGATCCCTGTGCTTGGGGGTTGTATCTGGCTCCACTCAGAGGCTGCCCATTGCCCAACCCTTGCCAGGTGCCTGTGGATGCAGTACTGGGAGATGGCTGTGCCAGCTGAAGAGGGACAGGAAATCTCTCAGTAGATGCTGCTGAAGAGCTTTGGGATTGAGCGTGGAATTCAGTCCTTGAGCTGATGCTGGGCACAACATGGACATCTGCAGAGGGATCAGTGAAAGTGCTCTGTTGTTCCTTGGTTTGTTTGTTAGAATTTATCTTGTTTCCAGCAATACTGTTGTGTTTGTTCTCAGCCAGAGAGTTTGTTTCACAAGTTCCATCTCTAGATGTTTCAGGTCTGCTGTTACTTCCCAGTGGAGTCTTGTCAGTGAAGTTTACAGTCAGTGTTCTGGAAATTAAATTACTCTTCAGATGTGCCCAGGGAATCCATAAACAAAAGCAGATTTTAGAAAGTGAATACCCAGAAGTTTTGGAAATCAATACACAAAATTAATAAGTGTATCAGCCTAGGGATATTCTTTCCAACTCACAGCCAAGATGCTGTGTTTGTTATTTGAATAGCTAACTTTTCATCTGTATTCCAGGCTACAAAGCAAGGAAGCAGGAAGATATGAAGTAGTTACTAACCTTATCCAAAGATTTAGTGACCTTCAGCACACATCCATCACAAATCAGCCTCCATGCAAGGCGAGCAGTATTCCGAGAATCATCCAACCCTTCAAAAGTATGGTGATGTTAATGTTTTCTTTTTGCACTGGGGATAGTTATTAGAGGAAAAATGTAATCTTGGCAACCCTTACACAAATAACAGGGAGTCACAGAACTCTTGACACAGTGTTACCTAGTTCAAAAAAGGGAATTGGAACTAGAAAATTCCAAAGAATTCCCTGCGCCGAAACATCAGAAGGACCAATTCATGGAGCTGACTATTCACAATTTTAAAAATCTTTGCTCTGTTTTATTAATCAAGTTTAAAAAATAATAATATTGTGCTGGAATTCTCTCACATTAGCATGCTGTCCAGAGCTATCAGCTAAAATCAGGTTTCCTTGTCCTCCCTGCACCTCTCTTCTTCCGCACCCTAGCAATCCAGAAACTGATCTTGTGAACATGCACTCAATAGCACTAGGAGAGATTTCAGAAATAAAGCATGAGGTTAGAAATAACAAACTCTGATCTATGAAGGATCTTGACTTTCTTGTTTTGATGTTTTGTGGGACGGAACATTTCATAACCTGGAAACAACTGTTACTGTTCAGAGTAATGACTAGCTATTAACTAGCTGTTTGAATTTGGCTAACTAAAGCTAAACAGTAGCTATTTAGC
>NW_008675033.1:0-299 GCF_000695815.1 Acanthisitta chloris
CCGGGCTGTGCTCGGCCCCGGCCCCCGAAGTTTGGGAGGTGGGGGCGGCGAGTCCGAGGGAAAGGGAAAACAAGCGGCAGAGGCACCGCGTTGAGCGAGTTAGGGGTGGCTTGTTTTCAGGTGACTGCAGGGGAAGAGCCAGAGACTCAAATAGGGCAAACCGCGGTGCTGGGGCCTCCCCGGGCTGCTCCGAGGCAGGGTCGGGGGCAGCGGGCGGGCTCTCCCAGAAAGAAACCTCCTCTGCGAAGGCGCTGAGTGCTTAGCAGGCACCGCGCGAAGCGGCGAGGGCACGCCGCGGG
>NW_008675033.1:326-1268 GCF_000695815.1 Acanthisitta chloris
GATCTCTGCTACCAGAGGAAATGTTAATTGTCAGCCCTTCCGCTCCTGTCTCTGGAGCGGGCTCTCGGAGCTGTTTGCTTCTGCTCCTGCGGAGAAGGGGGTCTCTTCCGCTTGAGGAAAAAAAAACCCCTAAACCCAATCAGCTATGCCAACGAGAGCTGCTCTGTTCTTCCAGCCGAGAAAGAGAACACGTTTGGGAAGCGGGGGAAGACACTGCCCGTGCATTTCCCTGCTCCATCCGGGGTGATTCTGGCCAAGAGACCCACCTCTGGCTCGGCCGGGACGAGACGCTGCCCACCCCCGCAGCTGTGGGGCTCATCGCAGTGCTGTGCTGGCGTGAGTTCTGCGAGCCTCCTCTGCAGGGCCGGAGGAGGCAAAGTACAGCTGCCACAGGCAGTGCAGGCCGCGGGGGCAGCCCAGGTGGCACCTGGTGGGACGGAGGGAAGGTGCGAGAAAGCCCAAGTGAGAGGCTGGAAGCGCAGCTCCGCCAGGCTTGAGAGGTTAATAAATACACCCGTCCCCTCTCCCCAGCCCGCCTGAGGCTAAGACTCGCAGCTCAGCGGGTAATTGACAGTCTCAATCCAAAATTGAAACATGTGTTAACAACAACGCCACGCATCCTAGGAGCTACCCGGGAGATCGCCACCTCACGGTCTTTATATATTATTTGAATCCACCGGAGGAAAGTGTCACAAGGTTTTCAGAGCACGTTTCACCCCTACCTGTAAATCAGCTCTTATCGCTGCTGGCTGCTCAGACGGAGCCAGCCCCTGCTCTATAGCGCAGGAGGAGGAGAGCCACTGCTCCCTCGCAGCGCTGTTTCCGTGCCGGCTCCGTGCGGAGCACCCCCCGCCCCTCCGCGGCTGAGACTCGCGCTGGGGCAGAGCCTGTGTCCGGGACTGGGGGAACACGGGCAGATCCGAGACCTGCGCACCGCTGGGG
>NW_008675034.1:0-908 GCF_000695815.1 Acanthisitta chloris
CGGGGGGGGCAGATCGTTCCCTCTGCCCGGCACAGACTCCGGCGAGTCGGAGCTGCCAAGAGAAATGGGCAGATTATGGGATGAACACCGGCCAAGGCAGGGCTGGGATGCAGCCGCCGTAAATCAGCTTTTAAGTAGCAACAAAATGGACATTTCCCATATGAAATGAGGCACCGGCTGCCACGGAGAGGGGGGAGAAGGGATACCGGGACACCGGGACAGGCACCACCACACCAGCGATCCGAGAGGATAGAGGGGATGGGGCTGGAGCCCAGGGATGGGATGGGAAGGGAAGGGAAAAGGGGAAGGAAAAGCGGAAGGGAAAGGAAAGAGGAAAGGGAAAGGAAAGGGAAGGAAAAGGGGAAGGGAAGGAAAAGGGAAAGGGAAGGGGAAGGGGAAGGAAAGGGAAGGAAGAGAAAGGAAAGGAAGGGAAAGGAAAGGAAGGGAAAGGAAAGGAAGGGAAAGGAAAGGAAGGGCAGGTGAACTCACCTCAGACCTGAAAGCTGGGTTATCTGTGCCTGTCTCAAGGCTGTCCAAGTTTATCTGGTTTCCTTCCATCTCCTAAAGTTCTGCAGCTTCAATGCATTAGAGAAACAGCACTAGGAGGGACCAACATTTGTTCAGTGTATTTTTAGCAGATTTTTAGTGATTTTGGGAGTTTTACAGCCCGTGGAGCTCTCCAGACCCGGTTGGGGGTTCCAGGGTGGATTTTTTGGGGTTCCCCAGGACGGAGGGAAGGGAAAAAGGGAAGGGAAAAAGGGAAGGAAAAGGGGAAAAAGGGAAGGGAAGGAAAAGGAAAGGGAAAGGAAAAGAGGAAGGGAAGGGGAAGGGAAAAGAAAGGGAAAAGGTAAAGAGGGAAGGAAATGGAAGGGGAGGGGAAAGGAAGGGGAAGGGAAAAGAAAGGGAAA
>NW_008675035.1:0-298 GCF_000695815.1 Acanthisitta chloris
GCACAGTCTGTCCCTCCCCGGACCCGACGGCACCCAGTACAGCCCGATCTCTCCCTCCACAGTGTCCTCCCTGTGTCCCTGTCCTTTCCCGGACACGGTGATCCACAGGCGCTCCTGGAACCCCCCAGTTGGGACGGATGTGGGACCCAAAACACAGAGCATAATTTGAACATCCTGGGGCAAATCCTCCATGAGGATCCAAGCTGGGGCATCTTTGGGGTAAGCCGAGATGGGGGCAAGGGGTGCAGGGCAGGGACTAAACTTTCGGGTGGGCAGTGCTCTAACAGACCTGTGGCTG
>NW_008675035.1:335-12051 GCF_000695815.1 Acanthisitta chloris
GGCTCCGGGAGTAAAGCAAGAGAGCAGCATCCCCTCCCCCAAGCCCCTCTGCAGTACCTGCTTCTGGAGAGATGGGGTGCCACAGGGATGCAGCCAGCTCCCACTGGGAAAGGCCACTCTCCCCCGCTCACATCCCCAAGCTGGCACATTCCCAAGCTGGCACATCCCCTCCCGCTTCCTCCCGCCTGCGGTAAATCCCCTCCTCGCCGTTTGCCCTCCCCCAGAGACCAGACCCGGAGCCATCTGTGCTCGCTGGGGTTTTATTATTTATTAATCCAACTTACAAAAAAAAAAAATCAACCAAACAGAAGCATTTTCACACCCTGTCAAGGTCAGGGGGAAAAGGAGGGAAAAGAAGGCAATGGTTATAAAACAGGAACCCGAGGGCAAGGAAGAGGCTGTGCTCTACCCTTGTTATGCAAGGCTGCGCGCAGAGGAGGGAAGGGAAACGATGGGATTTAAGACACTGTTGGCACGACACTGCAGATGATCAGCAAAATGGGCTTACTCAAGGAGCGGGGAGAAATTAAGTAGCTGCCTAGGCTTGCCTGCAGCCAAGAGCAGGCAGAGAAGGCTCTACTGCAGGACAGCTCGGGAGCTCCTCGGCTGCTTCTGAGAGCTGCTGCAGCTGCATTAACCCCTTGGCACAAGGAAGGCAGGTAAGCTGCTGCTGGTGTGGCTTAATTGCGGTGGGGCCGAGGCAGACACCAAGGCGCATTTGAAAGCTGAAATGAATGCACCTGGCTGGCAGAGAGGAGCTGGAGAAGGGGGGAAAGGAGATGGGGGGGCAGGACTGCAGGGCGCCTGGCAGGCGGCAGCAGGTGCAGAAGGCGACATACCTGGAGCCTGCAGGCAGCAGGGGATCATCAGCCTGCCTGCCACAGGGTGGTCTGCCCACCACCACAGCACAAGTTCCCTCATGCGGAGCTGCGTTTAATGAGCCAGCCAGCAGCTCCCCTGGGCTAGATGGGAGGCCAGCACGCCATCAGCCCCCAGCCACCAGTTAGCTGCAGGAACGTGCTATTTACAGCACAAGAGCTTCTGCTGTCTTCTCCCTCCCCAGAGCCCTGAAAAGCAAGCTTATGACACGTGGATTCATCGCAAGTAATCCACCCCTCCTCTTAGGGCAAGCACCGTGGTGGCCTGGCTCCAGCCACAGCCTCCACACCGAAGGAAAGGAAAGAGAGAAGTTCACTGTGCCAGCCAGATTCAGAGCCAGGAGCAAGGATGTGCTGGCAGGGAAAAAAGCTGTCCCTGGGCTACCTGCAACTGAGTAGCAGTATTAAGAGGGGATAAAACAACTGGATCGGCTTTTATTCAGTTTCATCTAAATAGACATGTAAACAAGAAGTGACAAGGAACTGGCGGGACGTGGTGCGCACACCCCATGTCATGCACCACTCGGGCGGAGGCTGAGCTTGCTGGAGGAACAGACATCTGCACTACCTCCTGCCTGGAGGTGAGGAAAGAGATGCTAGATAAGCCTCCCGGAGAGATGGGGATCTCTACAGGTTGTTTTTATTGACTTTTTTTTTTTAAGCTGTAGCATCAGCATCTGCTGGTGTCGGGATCCTCAGAGGCATGCTGCACTGCCACAGAGCAGCCCTTTGGCTGGGTGGAATGGTCCAACAGCCGGCAGCCAGCTGGTGTGCCCAGTTTGTTGTGGAAGAGGTCACCTGTTCCTGGTTCTTTGTAAACCTGAGCTGTTTCTTCCCCAGTTCCCCACCTCCCCCAGCAGTCATTGCGGAGGAAGAGGGATGCCCCGTGGGTCAGTGACTTGACCCTCTTGCAGGTTCTTCACGAGCTGAGCCAGCCAGCGTTTTGTGGTGGTGTCATCCTTCAGGACCTGGGCGAAGGTGGTGTCCTTCAGCTGGTCAGGAAGGCACTGCCTGAGAGCTTCACGTGCCCTACATCAAGAGACAAGAAACGGGGCCCAACAAATAAACTCACAAGGGTAAGAGGGGAGCAAACCCTACTGGGGACACAGTATTCCTTTGCCTGGAGGTCTCCCAGGCAGAGCCAGCCATGGAAAGCATTGACCAGCAGCACCACAGCATGTGGTGCTTAGCCAGCCAGCACAGCTCCCACTCCTCACACTAGACCCCACTGAGCCAGCCCCTGTACTCTGACACCCATTGGTCAGGCAATGCGATGCCAGAACAGGTCGAGGCAACAAACACATACCCAGCAGCTTTGGGCAGAGCCTGCTGGTCAGCAGACGAGTTTGTATTCCCACAACTGAATTTCTTCTATTGGCTTCTACTGATAACAGCCAATGTGATGGAGAAGAGGGAGAGCATAGCGCATCTTCCACCTCTGGCCCTCCTCATACCTAGTTCAAGCTACATTTGAGCTCGGGCAGTTGTAACCTGCACAGCTTGAATCTGCACAAGCCCCAGTCACCATTTCTTCCGTGTACCATCAAAGCTCCTGGGACTAGCAAAAAACAATCAAAGCAAAAAACTCACCCACCTTCCGCACCAAGCTACAGCTGACAGACTTAGCACCTCAATTCCCCCCCCAAGAGGGCACTGTGCTTCCAAGGAAGCAGGAGAATCTCTTGCCCAAACTCCTAAAATGTTTACCTGGGGTTATCGGAAAGGCGAAGGTAGCAGCGGACAACGTGTTTCAGCAGCCGTGCCGACGGCTCCTTGGAGAGCTGCAGGACCATTTTACCCTGTTTGACAGAGGCCAGTGAGTGCCGCCAGTTAAAGTCTTTGTAAGAACAGCTTCACAATCAGCAGACTGGCAAAGACCATTAAATCACTCCTCTAGCTTCCAGCACAGCCTATTACCTTCCATCTAGATAACCCTGCATGGAGCCTGGCTCTGCTTGCCAAGATGCCTTTGAGAAGAGCAGCTTGCCATGGCTTGGAAATGATTCTCCCAGCATCTTGGGGAATGCTCATCTCACCTCTGTTTGGTTTTTACCTTACCAGGACTGCTTAGCGGTCCAACTCTTTGCGAGATTAAAGAGAACCTGGGATTTCCCCTCATGGAAGACAGCAAATGCATCCCAACCACTGTGATAAACTCAGGCTGAGTCACCTTATGAAGTGTGTTCCCAAGCTCTGCAACACTCCCTGTTCTCATCTGCACTGCCTTCATTTCAACACCCTTTTAAAACATTAGCAATAGCCTGGGAGACAAAGGACTGGGCTCACCCACACCATGTGTAGCAAGATTCACAGCTGGTCTTATCATGCACCCGAGACTTGTGTTTTCTCTTTCTGCTACATCCCTCATGAAGCTGTTCCAGGAAAGCAAAGCCAGTGCAGATTTCCCTGGCACAGCCTCCATTTGTCACACTATGCAGGACTTTGCACATGGCTGCACCTCGGAACGTACCCAGCCAAGTGAACAGGGCAGATGCCTTCTCATGCCGGCTCTGAAGGAATTTAACTGACTACTTGCTTGTATTTAGGAGTCAATCAATAACATTTGCCCAACAAATCACATTTTTTCCTGTAAACTATGTTGGCTAGCACCAACCATTAGCCAAAATCACCTGTATTTGGATACCCAGGTAGATAGCAATTAGCAGGTCTCCCTCATCTGCCCTTTTGCAAGCTTCCTGTTCCCAGCAATTCCCCAGGATACCAATACTTCTTTGAAATAAAGAACAGCAAGCTCAAGACAGCTGCTAGATGGGAAATACTAGCTTGCTCTTTAAAAAGCATCCAACACTTGTGTAACATCTTACTCAGTTATAAGCAGATATGGAAGTAAATCACCACCCTCGTGACACAGAAGTACACTATCCTGACTTTTGAAACAGAGAACAGAAGTGTCTATGAATATTTGTATCTTTCTCTCTAGCACTATGGAATATTAATCCTGTCAGTGCTTCACCCAAGTTCACAATCATTCATAGGTTGCTGTTTGTGGGTGAATTAGGAAGTAACATTTTCTTTACATTTGCAGAAACAGGCAGACAAATAAATCTTCCTCACAAAAGCATCAACGTTTAGCCAGAGAACCAGCACTGCTAAGCGCTTAACTTACTGCTGCATTTTCTTCTCCTGAGAGAGCTCTTTGAAAAGCAAACGCACACAGAAGCATAATGATAGCTATTCCAGGGCAGACATGTATTCCCCTTGGCCAGCTCAAAGATAAAGCTCAAATTGGGGCTACTACTCCTGGGATGAACAAATTATGAGTACCCAGACTCGTCCTTTACAGGGGACAGGGAATGGACAGAAGTTGTCTGTTCTCTCTGTGCTCCAACACAATTAGAGCATAAGCAGCAGCTAATAGGAGCCAGGCAGCAAACAGGAAACGCATGAAATTCCCTGGTCAAGGACACTGCAGATGCAAAAAGTTTCCATGGGTCCAGTAGGGGAACAGGACAAACACTGGGGGTTTCTGCATAGAAAACCCACAACTGACACCAAAAATCCAAAGCTGAAAATAGCTGTCAGCTGTGAGACTGTTACAAGGACAAATATTATATATGCTTGCCCTGATATTACTCCTCCACTCAACCTGCTTCTTTTTCATCCTGTTGTGAGAGACAGAGATGGGACATGGATCCATGGTCCAAACCATGCGACCATTCTTATGTAAATTACATCAATCCACATCCAACCAATAACCCTCAAAACTTTTTCTTCTCCGGAGAGATTTGCCTGGTTTATGTTGGGGACTTACTACAACATAAATAGTATATGTTCTCTTGACATGCAAACCAGACGTACACAAAGGAAACAGAAGCAGAGAGCTACAGTGTCACAAGCACTTAGCGCAAGAACAATTTGCCTCCCTCACCCTGTGCTCCAGCCAGACTGCAGTAAAGTAGCTGCTGAAGAAGCTGTTTGCTACAGCATAATGTTTTGTTTTTAAAACATAAACCCAAGTGTTTTAGAAACAAATCATCTTACCAGTATCATGGCAACATGGGAAAACCGCTCGTAAGTCTGACAGATGTATGCCAGTCCTGTGTCATCCAGGAGAATTTTCTGAAGAATAAATGTAGCAACCTAGAATGGGGAAAAAATGAGAAAACAAAGCGTGTAAACAACTCATCTCCCCTGAAAAGGGACAGCCTTTGTACTGTGTTCTTTTCAAGGCAGTCCCAGAGCTGAAAGGCCTTTCAGCAGGCAGCAAATGCTTTACTCAGTGAAAGTTAAAAGCCAAAGGAAAATGCAGGGCAGTACACAATGGTTGGTATCTCTGGCTAAAGAAAGAGATGGACACAAAGCAGAGTGTACAAGATACCTGGATGCAGGTTGCATAAGACAGAAACTACTGCCAGGCTGCTTAGGACAGTCTCAAGTTTTGGTCTGTTTGTTTTCTGAGGAGGTAAAAACTCCACCCAGAGCTGTCCCAGCATTTGCAGTAGGAAAGAAGCCAACTCTGTCGTTACTGGCTGCCAGGTTAGTTAGAAAGAAACAACAGTAAGTCTTTATTAAGACCAAAAAAAAAACGTACCGTTTTAGAGAGCTCACTGCCAGACTCCATAATGCGTAAGCACAGGGGGATAATTTCTGTTGTCAATAAGAAATTTATCACCTCTTGCTCATCGGTTTTCACCAAGGCTCCTTGAAGGAAAAACAAAGCCCAAAATCAATAAATGATGAACTGTTGCAAAAAAAAAATAAAAAATCTCACCTTTCAAAGAGGGCCTGTGCTCTGCCCTCCCCAGGAATCATTCGGTCTGAATGGCAGGCAGGGCAACTGTCATCCTAAATATGCTGCAGCACTTGGCTGGAGAAATCATTTTGGCAGCAGACAAGTAACTGAGCTGGGCTTGGGGGCTGTTTGTTTTTCAAAAAGGAGATGCATTCTTGGCTCTCCCTCAGTAGTAACACAAACACAAGAGGACCATGCCACCCACAGCAACCTCTGGGAGGAAGAAATGCATTTTAAGACCCTCTTACTTTGTGCATTGAGATATAAATGTTTTGGTAAGAAAGAAGAAAAAACCAAACGGGCTAAGGGGAAGACAGGGCAAATACACCCAAGTCAACCAATGACAGAAACCCAAAGAAAGCCCAGTCTGCACCCACTCACCCCAGTATCTAGCTGGCAGGATTATGGATTAAGGCACAAGTCTGCAGGTGCTTGTACTCACAGAAACATACTTTTGGAATGTATTTAGACTTCAGTGAGGTTTATTAGTGAAAAGCCCAGCTCCTAAACACTAAGAGGAACCCGACTCCACAACTGATGGAAAAGGAGCAGCTTCCCCTCTTAATACTACAGGACTCAGAAAATCCTAATAAAAAGAGCCCTCTGACTCTGGTCATGCAGCGCCCTATGCCCACAGCATGAACTGTTCTAACTCACTAAGAAACCAGTGCTCCAGCATTAGTCTGGCAGCTTACCAATCACTCCAAGGCTTGTGAGCCGCAGGTACTCAAAGGGACGTGTCTTGCTTACTGTGTGCAGGAAGGGATACAGGAAGAGAGGAATATGAGCTGCCAGAAAAGCTGACCTGTAGGAAAGGGAGAACACTAAACATGAGCAACAAGGACAACAAAGTGAGCACACAATCCAGCATTACCACACAGAGCTTCAGACTATTCCTGATGGAAGCCATTGCCGCTGCTCCTCAAAAGTAGCTAACAGTTTGTTCTCTGATGGAAAGGTATGAGGTAAATTCAGCACTGGGCACAGCAGAAATCCCAACTCCTGATCTGTAACATACCTGCATCACTGCTTCCAGCTGACCAGGGACAGAGCACACCCTGCTGTTTTTACCTCTTCCTGCCACCCAGACCCTCTGCTTTGTACATTCACTGCTGCATTTCACCCTGCAGGATCCCAGTGGCAAGGACAGTCAGTCACAATCCCTGTGCAAAGCCTCTGCATGACAGAAATCCAGACTGGCTGAACTCTAAGCATTACCACAATTTAAATGTGCACAGACACCTCTCCCCAGAGAGTCCTCACATTGACTTCTGGCAGCAGTGAAAAATACAGACTGCAGGGAGAAACCTGGAGATTGTTCAGCTAGCAGAGGGAAGCCCTCCTGCACAATCATCCAACATTTTCCTCCATTCTCAAACTTCAAATGCGAAGGTGAGTGGTGTAAGATTACTCCATTTATTTGGGTATCATCTCATGGAAGGTTGCTGTTTAACACTGCTTTGCAGCAGCTGAAAAACAACTTCAGCTATGCTGCTTCTCAGCAGGATCAGAAGCATGAGATCATGCACCTCTTGAGTAGCTTTCTTCTGAGTTTTAGCTACTGATTTTGGCTGAACCAACATCACCTTTTTCCCTGCTGACATGGGCTGGGCACAGATTGAGAAAACCTGAAGTCAGACACTGGCTGAGGACTCCGGAAATGGCTCTGCTATTGCTCCCTTGCCTCACTTGATCTCTGGGAAGGACAGTCCTGTTCATTCCACACTTTTGACAGCTGATAACTGTAAGCTGCTTGTCTAAATAACTGTAAGCTCATTAAAACAAGGATCCTGCACACAGAACTCAACACAAAGGTACCCTTAGCTCTGGCTGACCTCCCAGGAGCTGCCACAACCCAATGTTTTGGGCATTTGCAACATCTCAGGACAATCCAGGGAATGCAATGCATTTAGGACCACTACAAATCTGTCATCCTGATAATCCATACAAACAAGTGAAAGCAGCAGGCAGCTGCCTATCTTTCAGCTCTGTTGTCTGTTCCAATTGTCTTAGTTAAAAAAGACATAGGAGCTTATGGGCTTCTGGAGTCAAACACACAGGCTGAACTGTCACCACCACCTCAGAAAACTCAAGCACTTGGAAGGGCTTACCTCGTTTCAGGATGTGATGCAACACACTGTAGCAGAGCTAAAGCATTGCAGACCCTGTTGGATTGATGGGCTGTCAAAGTTGGAGGGTTGATTGATGGATAAATATTTACAATTTCCTAAAAAATAACAGATGAAGAAAAGTTAAAGGAGAAAGATATTAAAAGACCACACCAAAGCACTTGCCCAGCAAGGAACTGTGATGACAGTCTGCTTTCACCAAGCAGCACTTTGAAGTTATAAAGCAGTCACTACGCTGCCCAGGCAAGGGCAGAGCTGGGTCAGAGTAGATTTGACAAGGAGTCACAGGAATGCATTCAAACCTTAATTTCAGTCAAAAAAGAGTTCATTTGGTTTCCTGTCTCTTTACTACTGTAGACTGTTTTGAACTTCTAGATCGAAGAGGAGTGTTGTTCCTGTGCCTACAGGCAGAGCACACCCACTCCACTCGTACTGGAGCAGCTGCTACTCTTCTAACTCAGCACAGGGGAAGCAGCTGAGGGGAAAAAAATCCAATTCAGAAATCTGCCTGCTTCCAGCTAGAGCTCCCTTCTAATTTTCTTTGCTTGTCAGGGTCACTCAGTCAACAGTTTGACACTGCCAACGCTGCACTCTATTCTTCCTTTCTCCAGAAGCAATGACGAGAGATAGCCAGACATCAGCTGTAGTTTGTCCAAAGACAAACTGAGCTGCTCAGTGAAACGCAAGCATCTTCCCCTGCAAGGATATCTGGACTAGTGAGCACCATTCCCATGCTGCCTTTCCAGTAGGCCCCCTGCAAGGGCAACCTTCTGACCAGAAAGTGCTCAAGCTCATGCACAACCAATCAAATCAGAGATCTTAGGAGCAAGACTCTTGTGGTTCTGCATCGACACTGTATGAAAATAAGCAGAACAGGATCCACAGGGAGTTCATACATCCAAGAACTTGCCTCTTCCCCTCCCAACTATATAAGCTGTCTCATTAGAAATCTCAGTCTACACACACATCACATTGCTAATGATGATTAACAGCAAATGAGCTTCCCAAATCTGCTCCCCTCACCACATGATCCAACATGGATCATACTCCCAGCAATGGCAACAGGAGATCCCACCAGTGCCTTCACAGATCTGCCCCACGGACACACAAGCTGTTGCTTGTTGCTGCACCAGGGAATACAGACAGTGACAGTCTGGCCCACCTGAAGGAGTGCTGCGATCGTGCCAAACGAGTGCCACAGCATCGGCGCGAGGTCAGGCACAGACTCGCGCTTCTTGCTCAGCTCCAGCAGTGCGTTCTCCCGTGTCTCAGGGCTGGACAGCTCATTGATCCATTGGTAGATCTTTTCACGGTCCACCTGAGCCAGCGCTGTTGGCACAGGCTGGGAGGGAGACAAAGAAACTTCAGTCCGAACATTTTATCCAATTCTCACCCAAACCCTTCACACATCTGTTGTATTGGCAAAAAAGCACTCAAACGCCTGAGTTGGAGCAGGAACTATAGCTTCATTAAGATGCTCTGGATATGGATCTATCCCTTCCTTAGGTCAGCCTTATTATTCTACCTCTTTGAAACACGAAGGCTTTACTTTCTGGCCTGACTCATTAAGATAAGTCTCTCTTAATCCACTTGTCAAGTAGTACCTTATACTTCATTCAGCAGTGTAAAAGCCACATTGCTGCCTGTGCCAGCAGAGCTCCCAGGGAGTGACACATACTTCAGCCAGCTGTCATCTGCTCCACCTGCATTCCACACACATTCATTTCATACTTCAAGTGCAAGCTTCCACAAATTCAAAGTATGGCAGATGCTACCTTTTTCTCTCTGAAAACACCTTGGAAACTGCCAGTGGGATTCACCCAATGCATATGAGAAAAATACTCATACCTATACTAGAAAGATTCTCACTACTCCAACATCAGCATGACACCAGCCACAGCCAGTGATACCTGCTGTTAGCATGGCTCATACTCACCCCGCTACCTTGTCTACAGGCATGGAGCTAAAAGGGATTTTTTCAAGAATGGTTTTGTGCAGATCTGTGGACAATTTGATTCCTGTTCAAAATAAACCCAGAGAAAGGCAGATCTGTGTTCATAGTCAAGACATATTTTTCTAGTGTTGTTTCAAGGAAAAGGGGGAAGGAAAAAGGAACTGTAGCAGTTTCTGTGAAGAAGGCAAGGCACAAATCTTTTCAATGAAAGTCTGTCTCCTGCCCCTGCTGGCACAAGCAGCACTCAATGCCAACAGATGTTCCAAAGGCTTCCTGAGCTGCTAATTTGGCAATTCGGATACAAAACTCTGAGGAAGACAAACAGCATCAGTAATAACTCCTGTATGAACACTCCCAAAAGCCAGTTGAGAACCTTTTCAAACACTCTACTGCAGGGGTTACTGTTGAAGCACAGCCCAGCCCTGTCAGTACACTGCTGCTCCTGCCCTGCATCCCCTGGCACACGGTGATCCTGGCTGGGAACATGACTGTATTTCTTTCTTTCGTTTTGGAGACCCAGGCTGAAACTCTTCATGCTCTCACCACAACAGATGTGAGCAGTGCTACCACTGCTCATCACTGAGACACACAAGAGAATAAAAAGGAATTCAGGAATTGAAAGTGGCTGGAACCAAAATTGAAACCATATGGCAGAGGCAGTTCCAGAACGGCAGGAGGGATCAAGAAAGACTTCTTAACCTTTGGCAGACACTGCCAGAGCTTTTCTGCCTCTATTTCTGCAAAAGTTTCCCTCCTCTCTTCATCCCCATATTATACCCATAGTCACATCCAAAGAGATTCTCCCCCAGCTGTGGGATTTCTCTCTCCCCAGCCACTTTCATCATATTACTTAAATCTTTATAAGCCAAGGCAGTGTTACCAATCCCTACACTCTAGGGCTCAAATACCTTTATAGCTGTTCAACTTTGTTCCTATCCTCTTTTTGCTCATCTACTCAATTTTTAACTTTTTTTTCCAGAATCTCATGCTAAATTAGTAACCCTGACAAATTGACTGTGCCCTCACAGCTGTGTGTGCAATTCCAATGGCAACTTCTAAACTGAAGCTCAGAAAAAGAGGGAGAATGAACAGAGCTCATTTGTTTTTATTTAGGATGGTGGAGCGACAAGCAGTGTAGCAATAATGTTGTGATAATTGTGTTATCTAAACCTTCCATCTATTTTTCTAGACTCACTGGAAGTTTCAGTTCCTGTAAGCTTAAATACATCGACCCTTTAAAAGCACAATCATGTGCTTGTGATCCCAAGAGAACACTAAGTAGATTTTCCACACAATTAAGTTTATGATGTCTAATATCTGCCTTAGCCAGAATAAACTGCTTTTCGCAAGCTCTACAGTTGTGCCTTTCATTTTAGCTTAAATGGAAAGACATATTTTTTTTCCTAGTTTTCTATTTCATTGTTGTTCCTCCTTCTTCCTCTAAGACCCAAAATTCTGGGGAACCTTGACACCCATGCAAATGCTGCAAGCTCCAATACAGAATCCTGCCAGGCAGACTTTGCTTTGCACACAGCAAAAGCAAAGCTTACCAACAGTAACACAGGACAAACTAGCCTGCATCATGAAAGATCTTGTAACACCTTCCTCAAGAGAAAAGACCTCACCTCAAACATCCATGCCTGATTACAGCTCCAACAATCGCATAAGGAACTGACTTAAGCAAATGGCTTTCTCTTCCTAAATGAGCTCTTCAGCCAAAACAAAGCATGGACTAACATGTGCTTTTTTAACTATTTTGAAAGATCATCCACTCAAAAACACCAAAGTGAACGCTGAACTTCCCTATCAGCAAATTAGTTGATTGGACTTGGGTTTTCAGTGCCTTACTGCTAGTTAGAGCTATATTTATTGGTTTCAGTCTGTCCTCAAGCCTCGAGCACTCTGTGATGTCTTCTGAAGTGCCAGCTCTGCCATCAGCATCAGTGTATGGAGACCAACGCTCTGGCTCACCACAGCTTTATCACGACAATGTTCACAACAC
>NW_008675035.1:12070-13100 GCF_000695815.1 Acanthisitta chloris
AGAGGCAACATGACCTACCACAGGTCCTGAGCTCATCTCCAGAATTAAACACCCTTCCCTGTCACCTTTAGTCTAAGAATACTAACGAACTGTCATAGGAAATATCTAAGGTGGTGTCAACTTTGTATAAATGAAATACACATTCAAGTGAGTCCCAAAGTAAAGTTAATCTCTATTCCTGAAGTGAATTTCTTTGTTAAAAATGTCTTTAAAAAGAGAGGTTACTAGAACACAGAGAGAGGATTAATGGGAGATACATATAATGGGAGTTGTTCACATATTTTGACAAACACTTAGGAGATACATTGGTATAAAAATGTAAATGCTGATTAAGAGAGTTCATTGTGAACTTGAACACCCTTCCATGCTCTGGAAAGCATCACTTCAAACCAGAAGTATTTGCCAGCACTCCAAGAAGCAATTAGAGTCATGAGCACTTAAAATGGCAAAACTTCAATAGTTGTATCAACTGCTGCTCATCAGAACTTTATTCACTTGCTTGTTAGTCCAAGCAGATCCTTGCAACAAGTTCATTTGAGATAGCTCTCAGCGCTGGTTTTGCAAAACACCTCCCACACCCCAAACACCTGAAACTCAACCAGGCCTGAGAAGTCTTTCCCACGTGATGAGTGTGCATTTGGAGAAGGGAAAACCAAAGCACAAACCCGCCCAGGGGGTAGACAGGATCCAATAACCACATCCTTCAAAATCAGCTCCTATTCGGGACCTAACCAGGCCAAAGGACCATTCCACTCCCACCAGCCTGAACATCAGGCATCACATCCCACAGCGGCAGCTTCCCGAGGGGAACGAGGGCAAACACCAATCGTGGACCGCACTGCCTGGTACTAGGAGAGAAGGGAAGCAGGAACAGGCAGTCTCTGCTTTCTCTCACGCTTGCCTGCTGCCCTGAGGCACTTTCCGCTATCTTCTCTTTCCTTCTGCAGCCAAGGCCAGAAGAGCTCCCCAGAGGCACAGAGGGTGGCTAGGTACTCAGGAGGGCGCCCAGCAGGCAAGAAGGAAGGAGGGA
>NW_008675036.1:0-301 GCF_000695815.1 Acanthisitta chloris
AGGTGTGCCCAGGTGTGCCACAGGTGTGCTCTCCCTCCGCAGAGCTCCGTCCCTTCCAGTCCTTCGCGTTCTCCTCGCTGGCCGCAGAGTCCTTCGCACTGGGGGGACACCCCGGGGTGGCCTTGGCCCAACCCTTCGCCGGGGCCTGTGCCCTACTGGAGTGGGACCAACTGGGAGGACAATTCCGAGCCCCAACGGTCGTCAACTGTGAGTCACAACCTCCGGGATCGGAGGGACAACGAGGACGGGCAGGGCAGGGACGCCGAGACGGGAGGAGGGACGAGGAGACGGGATGAGGGAC
>NW_008675036.1:544-767 GCF_000695815.1 Acanthisitta chloris
GAGGGACTAGGAAAGGGGATGAGGGACGAGGAAACGGGAGGAGGGACGAGGAAACGGGATGAGGGACGTCGAGACGGGATGAGGGACGAGGAAACGGGATGAGCGACGTCGAGACGGGACGAGGGACGAGGAAACGGGATGAGGGACGTCGAAACGGGATGAGGGACGAGGAGACGGGATGAGGGACGTCGAAACAGGATGAGGGACGAGGAAACGGGATGAG
>NW_008675037.1:0-390 GCF_000695815.1 Acanthisitta chloris
TACACGGGACGTCCGCGCCGGGGGCGCCGTCCCCCTCGCCTCTTACCCTTGTGTAGCACGGCGTTCGCCGGCTTGTTGCCCGCCAACGATTCCTTGGACAAGTGCTGGTGGCTCTCGGCCAGGCACTCGACCTCGGCGAAGCGCGTGTTGAGGGCCATGGCGGGGTGACTCGGGTCCTGCGTCATGTTGAGGTACGCGGCGCGGCGAAGCTGCTCCTCGATCACCAGGGCTTGTTCCAGGAGCTGTGGAGACACAGGGGAGAGCTCTGTGGGGGAGAGATGCGAGGGGACGGAGGAGAACGGCACGCGGAACGAAACGAGGGGTCAACTGTGACCTCATAAAACATGGAGGACGGAGGGGAACGAGCGTGTGGGAACGGGAACGACGGGG
>NW_008675037.1:675-948 GCF_000695815.1 Acanthisitta chloris
GAGGTGGGAGGGGAACGAGCGCGGGGGAACGGGAACGACGCGTGAACGAGCCAAAGGGTCAACCATGACCTCATAAAACATGGAGGATGGAGGGGAACGAGCACGTGGGAACGGGAACGATGGCGCGGGAACGTGAACGACGCACGAGCGAAACGAGGGGTCAACCATGACTCATAAAACATGGAGGATGGAAGGGAACGACAGCGCAGGAACGTGAACGACACGCGAACGAGCCAAAGGGTCAACTATGACTCATAAAACATGGAGGATGGA
>NW_008675038.1:0-30853 GCF_000695815.1 Acanthisitta chloris
ATAATTGAATTAATTTTAAGAGCACAAGAGTAACATTTATGGCATGAATCATTCCCAAGTCCAGCTGAAAGGACCAAGAGAATTGTTTCCAAAGGACTTCAAGGTACGACCAACCTGAGAAAAAAACCAAAAAAAACCCCCCAAAAAACCCCAAAATTCCTGCTTTATCAAAAGCCTCAATATACTTAAATCCTTGAGTTGCACTTTTCAAACATTGCTTTATTTTATATTGCTGTTTGTATTTTGTATTGCTACTAACATGCAAGATAAATTAAAGTCTATTGTAGTAATTTTATTTCCAATATATAATATGAACAGGTGAAATCCAATAAAATAAATCTAATAGATCTAATCTCCATGAAAATTGCTCTAAAGAAAATGCTTATTTTTAAGGCATCAAAGATGTCTTGTTTTTCCTAATCAAAAGATAATTACGCTACCACTTAGGTTATGGAAAAAAACCACTTTATTATTAAAGAATCATATTACAAAATACAAGGAACATGTATAATATTAATGTGGAACATGTATAATATTAATGTGTAATATTAATTATTCACTGAAGAGATCTGGTTTAAATGTCCTACTGATATATGTTGGTACAGTTCTGTCTATCTTTTAGACAAGACTTATTTCCAGTAGTCTACTATGGTCTGCTGTATCACATAATGATATTCAACAATTAAAGATATTTTCAAGTGTAGAGTTCTAGAAAGAAGGATTAAAATGGAGTTTATTTAGCAGCATGATTTGATAAAATCAACAAAAAACTTTATCTTTTTCATGTCTCATACTTCTTTTCCCACTGAGATGATTTTTAAAGGCATAGGAAAAAGAAGTAATAGTAATAATTCCATGTAGCCATTGACTAAAACATTGCCACTTTCAGTGGAATAAATTTGTACATGATCAAGACTAGTTTGTTATATAAAAGTTGACTGATTCGGGGTTTTGAAATGAGGTTAAAAAGTTATCTTTTTTTTTTTTTCCACAGTGATGAAGATAGGATCATAACAGGTTCACAGATTCACAGATTTTTCTGTTTGGTTTTCAGCCCTGAATATATACACTGATAAAAGAATGTTAGATTCACAAAGTCAGCTCTGTATCTCTTATCCTCTGCTGTTTCCTCACATGAGCTTTATAAACCAAGTTAAAGCAGCACTACACTGGTTTCATGGAAGGTATATCTACTATTTGAAAAAAAAAATCCTGATCACAGCTACATGATTTTACTCTTTCAAACAAACACCCACCATGAGCACATTAAAATAAAAATATAAAAGAAGAGCCAAACCCCCACAAAATAAGCATACAAGGCAGAATGGGACTTCTCTACTGGGATATGAAGTGTGCAGGGTTTTTTCATAAGGAAAAGTTTTTTCATTGGATGACAGGTTTTATCTCTGTTCTTATCTTGTCAAATGATTGCAAAATAGGAAATGCTGCTAAGGCAGAAACAGTAATTATCAGCTTAATTTGTTCACTTCCTTTAAATGTGCATGTACCAGCCACTAGAATCATGTATGTGAGTTGGCACCAATGATAGATCTGAGGTCTGCAGACATATAAAATTCTGAGTAATGGTGATGAGTAGTTTAAATAAGTACCTCATGAGAATTGTTTGATTATTTTTCTCATATGTGTTCAGGAGATATTTTTTCCTGTCCATATGAAAATATTCTGTACATTTGTATTTTGCATTCTTTTGGAATACTCATAAATTCAGATGCAAAAGATTTCAGTTGAAGAATTGCCTCATGATCATCTCCTATAAAATGCAGATTTTTCAGCTTTGTAAACAAATGACTGCATCCTTAATATATGTCTAGTCATCTAGTCACCTTATTTATAAATTCGTGATTATATTCATAATCCATAACATCAATACAAAACAGAAGTCCATCAAGTACTTTTTCAAAGCCTTGTTTTGTTTTGATGTGTCTAGTTCAAATCTGGACTTACTGTTAAATATGGACTGTTTTCAGCCAGCTATAATTGTAGAAAGAGGTCAGAACCAAAATTTAAAGTGTATTGACTTCCTTTCCTAAACTCTAGGGATTACAGCTGCCTAATTAGGGTTATGGCTAGAATTTCCTAAACTCTAGGAAACAAAGAGAAATAGCAGAGGTTAAATAGATGAAAGTAAACAGCCACCATAGATGCAGTAAACAAACATGCTACGATTCCAATTAGCATGTGTTGAACTCTGATTTAGCATGTGATGAACTCTGATTTAGATCTTAGGTCTTAAAATCACTACAAATTAAAAATAAAACAAAACCCCTACAGAAACAGAACAACAACAATAAAAAAAAAAGAAAGAGTGGAGTATCTCTCACAAATAAAACTATATTTCCAAGGGAAAAAGGGGCAGGGAGGGCTTGCTACTTGTTTGTGAGGTTAAGTATGGACTCTGGTAAGCAAAGGCTAAATTTCAAAGCTGGAGGATCCTTTAAGAGACAGCAACAACTTCGACCACATCTGAAATTCTGTGATTTAGAGAAATAAATAATGCACACAGCCAAATTTCCTACATATCTTAGTTCTATAGGAAGAACACCCTCTTTGGTGTCCACTAAATTGGTTACTAAAAGCTGTTTGACACAGTGTTGGCCTAGCAGGTGTCCTTAAACACAGTTTAATGAGGAAGCATTGCTGACCTCTTCAGTGACTTCAACTTCGAGTAACCAGAAGGTGTTCCACCATGTCATCCACCTAATGGCAAAATTAGCCACACAAATGCAATCTGCCATCAAAAAGTTCACTTTGGAAATGAAAGTCTGCCCATGCCTCTTCAGTCAAAGAAAATGATGGAGAGAAAAAGGGAAATGAAAACTGCAGGGAAACATACACACTATAAATGGGGGCATTTTATTGGTTTGGGCTTGGCTTTTTTTTTTTTTTTTGAGGGAAAGAAAAACCATCATAGTTGCAAATTTAAGAGTTCTTGTAGATAAAGAGCTAGTTTTGTATATCCACTCAAAATCATGGTCATTAATCAAATATTTTTACAAATCCTCACAAGTTACCTTTTAGTGATGTAACCCTGTTTGTTTAAATAATGGCTTTGCACGACTTGACTCACTTTTGGTCTTAGCTTTGAAGACTTGACTATAAAAGGTCATTTTGCAAAGCAGGGACTGAGATCTATCAGTATCCAAATGAGATTCTCAGTGCTCCAATCTCTACACCAGTAGTTAAGCATGTCATTCAGAAAGCAATAGAGTAGCACGTGTTGCTTCTTCACTGCTCTCAAGTGTCCTGAACACAATCTCTCTGTTGCCAGGCTGTGAGAAGTGAAGCATACCATCTCAGCCCTGCATCAGGCAGGACAAGATGCACAAATCATGTTTTAAGCAACCTGCAATTTTATTAACCCTCTTAGAAACCCTGGGCAGCATATCAGACAAAATTTATCACTGCCCTTTCTGTGGTTGCTTACCCTTGCTGCTCTAATAAATTCACTCCCACCTTGGTCCCAGACTGTTCCTGGCACAGTCATCCTTTTCCCTGTGATGGTCTGGTGATGTTCTGTGACAGATTTCTGTCATCACAGATGACCAACTTGGTCACAGCCCTGGTAGTAAAGCTCAGTGTCCAGTATTCATATGGATCCATAATATGAATCCAGGATTCATAGCTTTTGTCTTCCACCATCCTGAAACTGCTTTTCTTTAATCCCTGATGGGCATGAAATTCTGTGAATTTGACTACATTATTTTTACATCTAAATTGGCAGAACATTAAACTCCCTCCCTGAAAAGTTTGACTGGGAAAGGAAAATATCCTTTCAGCCTCAGCTAATCAGTTACAAACACAAAACTTCATCTTAGTCTCTGAGAAAACAAAATCTGAGCAAATCCAGTCTCTTTCTTCCAGACATCTGGGAGGGCAAAAACTGCTGATCAGGGGCCACAGTCATGGAACAGAAATATAACCTCTCCTAAATGATCTTTCCTCCTTTTACCTACTCCTACAGCTTCACTTGATCTCCTGCTTACGTGTTAACCCTCCTTCTACTTCTCCCATACATCCTCACCACTTAGAAGACAGACTTAAAGAAACTACCTTTGTTTTCACTGACAGACCAGGAATAGAATTAGACTAACACAACTAAAATATTCCCCCTTTTCTGCTGCTCTGCTCCTTCTGATTCTGACATCTCATTATGGTCCTAAGCTTTACTATACCTCTTGATTATGAAATATTCTTTATGCAAAACGCCATGAAAGTCTATGTCTATAAAACAAGGTACAACAATCCCATCAGTTTTTTTCATGAGAAGAAAATGTGCTAAACAAAGATGCAACCCCTATTACATTTTAAGTTAAACTCCTTCAAATAACTATCAGCGTTTTAATTTGAGCTGCTTATGTTCTGCATTGTGTCATGTAATGCAGGAATTAAACTTCATTTTTCCTAAAGATATTATATCTTCTAGAATTTCAACATTAGTTTATGCTGAAAGATAACTTAGCAACAAAAATCTTTCACTAAAATTAAGCATGTCCCAGTGGTTGTTGAACTGTATTTTCCAGCATTTCCAAAACAACATTGCTTTTCAAACCAGGGGTCTGAAATATCTAAAATTCCAATGTTGTTTATGACTGATGATTTCAATTAGCACATATTGCCAAGCACTCATTCTCCAGAAGCCAGGGACTGCTGAAAATGGAATCAAGTTCCATTTTTTTTTCAGACTTGTCTGTCTGATAAAAATTAACCCCTTAAACTGAAATACTTTAACAGTGAGATGGATATACACTAGTTATATGGTGATGAAGCAAGAAAAAAGTTACAATTTGATATCAGAAACAGGAGGTCGTTCTGTTCACATGCACATGCTTAAAACCTTAAATTTTAGTGACCACCATCCATACATTATAGGTTTGTTACATAAGAACTGTTGACACAGTAAATACTTTAGATTTGTTAGCTAGTTCTGTGTTGAAATTTTGGTTTAGAAAGACCTATATAAGCTTTCCCTTTTTTCATTCTGGTTAGATTCGGATTTCCACACCCCAAATTCTGCTTTCAGGCAATGAGTGAAAATCCAGAGCAAAGTTTAGCCAAGATTATCAAGTTTTGCTTCCTTAGGAGTCAGAACCAAGTTCTTATTGGTTTGGCCTAAGACATGAACAGCATTTGAAATCTGGCCTGACTTCTTCCAACAAAGGAAAGGCCAGCTATAAAAGCTGGTCCACGAGCTGTTATAAGAAGTGCCCTTCAGACTACATAGTTAATAAAAAATCTGTCACAACACCAACCCTCGCTAAACTTTCATTTTTTTCTGTGCAAATATTTGTAAGGAGGAATCCTGTCTGTAGCATATTATTAATTCTGGCAGAATACACCTGCACTGTGCATTTTGCAGAGGAAGAGAACATGGTGCTTCATAATTTACACATAATTAAGAAGTGTGAAATGTTCTGTTTTGAAATAGAGGTAGATTAGATTCTTCCTTTTGAATATAAATAGGAACTCAGTGGACTAATGGTTATTTAAATCACTTTGATTCTCTTTGAGGAATCTTATGCTAATAAAATGTCTTCTCTTTTCATCATCAGCATAACAAAGCAAGATCTTCATAAATTTGCACATCTCTTCCACACTTGCAAATTTGTTTTCTGCTTCCTTCAGCCTTGTTTCCTTAAAGCCACACCAACACCACCTAAACAGCCTGTCATTGCCTTGTCTATCTCTTTTGTAGGTGACTGAATAGTCGATTCCTCTAAGGTTCTTCCATTAAACATGTTCTCTATTTGGGCGGATTATTTTCCCTTGCTTTTCACACCGAGGGTCTCCTTGGCTCCAAACTTCTCATGCCATTAACTACTACTTACTCCTTTGTCTTCTTGCTGCCCCTTGAATTTCACAGAAATGATTGCTTAAACCAAGGACCCTCAGCTTCTTCTTATCCATTAATTCAAACAATTCAAAGTGGTCCACTGAGGTTGTTTAGCATAACACTATCCATGCATCTTTTCTAATTTAGGAAGCTAAGCAGGTAGTATTTAGAGCTTTTATTATCCAAATCCATCAGGTAAACAGTGATCCTAGGACCACACTCCAAGAGAATTCTACTTTATTTTGCATAGCATCTTCTGTGAAAAGACGCTTTACTTGCACATCAGAAGGGAAGGAATATTAAAATCTTTTATCACTGCAGACTTATAAACAACTGAAGGGTTATTTTAGAAACCATTTTTGCCTGAATGGTATTTTTTAATAAGATCGTGTTGGTCTCCCTTACAATTGGTAAATGAAATTGCCTTTAAAACATTCAAATTCAATGAGGAAAAAATGTTCTAATGCCATGATTTCAAATCATTCAATTAACTATATCATTCCACTAGAAATACTACATCAGTGACGTAGGAATCTAATTTAGTGGAGTGGGGACTTCCTTCCTTCCTTCCTTCCTTCCTCCTTCCTTCCTTCCTTCCTTCCTTCCTTCCTTCCTTCCTTCCTTCCTTCCTTCCTTCCTTCCTTCCTTCCTTCCTTCCTTTCCTTCTTCCTTCCTTCCTTCCTTCCTTCCTCATTTCATCAAAAATTGAAATTATTTTTTTACCATCAGCTCTACAGTTGGGTCCTTTTTAACCCACCCCAGGCGCATCCCAAATTCCTTCACTCCAAAGTAACACTGCACTAAACCAGTGCTAACTTGTCCATTACAGATCATAGAATCATAGAATAATCAAGGTTGGAAGAGACCTCTAGGATCGTTGACTCCAACCATTAACCTGCCACTCTGCTGTAACCCGTAAACCCTCAACCTTATCCTCCAGTGTCAGATCAAGATGCCTCAGACTGAAGCTCCTGGAAGAGGAGACACCAAACCAAAGGATTGCTGACATTCCCCACTGCTTTTTCACTATCTCCCTTTGTTTTCTCAGGACGCTAAGGTGCCCCCAGCTCTCAGGGACACAGCTGCACTCATACTTGGCTGCAGGTGTGATAGGAGCCATGGCAAGTAACCTGGAAGATTCAGCAACATATTATATTACTAGCATAGTCAAAGCATCTAAAATACTGCTTTCCACTCAGGCTACTCACTGCTGGGACAGATGCATCCACACACATTCTGCAGCTGAGAATTTTCTTACATAGGAAGAAAGAGTAATGAAAACAGCAAAAGTGACAGAATTAACACTAGGCAACAGAGGAAGGAAGCTGATGGATCTATGAAAATTAGGAAGGAATCAGTCAAACTGCATGAAACATCAATACACTTCTGTGCCACCCCCTAACAGATGCATTACTTATGACAGTAGCATAAAACATCTGCTTCTTACCTTATTCACAACTGGGGCCACTAAAACAGAATGCTCCCATGCCAGATCTGCACATCCGCTTGGTAGTTTTTTTGGGACACGTTAGTTCAAAAAAGGAGTTCCAAGGCTGAAGTCAGAGACAATCTCAGGAAATTATTTTCTTTAAACACTAGGAATATTAAACTATATTCATACTTTTATGGATAGAATTGACATTGAATGCTTTGTTAAAGCAGCAGAGTATGAACTTAAAACAAATTCTAATAGTTACAATAGAAAATGGGATGAACATTGAGCACATATTTTTTAACTTTTAAAAAAATAATTTTCTGTAAGTGAAAAATTGTCTTCATATTTTGAATATGCATATAAAAGAAGCTTCCTGTTATTTTACAGTTGTCTAGCCACAACACAAAATAGAATTCTCCCAAAATTATGCAAATTTGCAAATCAGGAGAATTTCTAATTGCAATAGCAATTACTAGTAAACTTTGAACTAGAACAGTTTGTTAAGTAAGTGCAGAAAAGTTGGATCTTTAGAATGAAAATTAAAAGCTGCTTTAAAATGGCATGAGGATGTTGCTTTAATGAGAGTCAAGCATGTGCGCCTGAAAGGACTTTTTAATTCTGTTAAGACTTGCATGACTTACTCTGCTAAGCAAAATGTTTTTCACAGGTTCATCTCAAACTGTCAAGTCTCAAGGGCCTCTAGACTCTTGACTTCCAGAAATGAGTTTATTTAGCCTAAAATCTACAATCTGTCATGAAACAAAAGAAAAGGAAAACAAAAAAAAAACCCAAAGAATGAAAAAAGAGAACTTGGGAAAGAATAAAATCTGTTCCAGGAGAAAAATAAAAGAGACTAGGTATGGAATGAGAATCTTTATATTCACATGCTAGAGGAAATCTTAAAGGAACTGCAATGACTGAACACTGAGTTTCCAGTATAAATTAGCTTGCAGGGAATTTTAAACAGATCATACTACAAAATTATCCTTAAGAAGTGTTTCCCCAGAACACCGAGAAGTTCAAAGGTTTTGGTTTAATTTTTTTTTTTATTAGTTATATTTGCATGAGGACAGAAAGTTTATTTTAAAAAGCATGGAATATATCTATAATTGGGAACAGTCTCATAATGAGCATTTGGAACACTCTGCAGGACAACAAAGACCTTCTTAACCCACAGACCCATAAGCAACACCAGATTCAGAAGTTTTGACTTGAGATTTTTTTTCCCACGTGATCATATGGTGATCTAGACTAAAAAAAAGTGAGGATGGAGGGGGAAAAAAAATAAGAAAAAATACCCCAAACAACTGGTTTTATGCAGGTATGCAAGATCGCTTTTGCAGCCCTTCCTCAGTCCAGCTGAACATCTGTGTCCCAGGGCAGGGACTGCCTGTGCTAATTCAGTGGCACTGCTGCTGAATGCCGAAGTGTTGACTCAGAGCAAAGAGTGCAAACTTCTCTGGAAGCTGTATACACGTACCACTCTCTTTTGGATGCAGATATGTCAAAGTAAGAGGTTAAAGGAGGGTCATCTCCTTCTGCTTGTCTTACTGAATGCTATCACCTCTTCCAATCTGCCATTTAAACTGCCTGTGTGTGCTCCCACTGGTCCATTTAAAGCAAAATGCACTAGACTAGTTTACAGTCTTAACAGTAGGACCCAATTTGACTGAAAAAAGTTAAGAACATCTTACAAATTCAAATTAGATGGCAGATCCAAAGGGGTAGAAACTCCCGAGAAATGGCAGTGAGTTTCTGGTACTGTGCTGCAAATCCCATTAGGCAGGATCCCTGCAGGAGAGTCCTCCTCTGTACGTTTTTGTGTATACATCTCAATTATACGTATACATCTCTAATTGTACTGTTAAGGAGGGTACAATTAGACAAGACATACAAAATTCGATACCGAAAAAAAGATCTCTCTTTGCTTTCTTTTCCACCTCTGCCTCTCTGTTGAAATTATACCCTTGTTTTCAGCCCTGCCCCATCTCTGTGGTCTGATCCATAATGAGTTGATGGCAAAAGGCTTTTTCTTCCTTTTTGGTTGAGCTGCTTTCCGTTCAGTAAGAGGAATCAGCTTCCCTGAGTTACAGCAATGATAATATATTAAACAGTACCAGGAAACACTCCAAGGCACTGGAACTGGATTGTTTATGCTGTCTACAGTAAATTATTTTAATGGCTGCAGTATGGTTTTGGCCCAGGTTAACTACCTCTCTTCCAACAATTCCTAGGAACAGCTGCAAAACCATCATGGACCAGAAAACGTTCCCCATAGGCAGCTTGTATATGGCCACCAACTGCTGAAAGTTTCAAGAGTGTGATGGATGGGGAGGGTTGCTGCTCCTTTCCAGCTGGTCTCAGTGCCAGAGTACAGTCCTGGGCAAATATAATTTGCTAGCAAAAATGGAGCCCAAGGGACACACGTGTCTGAGAGCTGGTGAAAGAGGAGGTAAGGAGTCAGCAGATGAGAATGAGAAACAAGTGAAAAAGCTGTTGAAGAAATAAGACAGTTCCTCTTACACGGGCTCAGCCTATCTCATATAACTGCATCCCTGCAGATTTATGGTTTTACTTTTCAATGAAATATGGTAACAGTTGCTGCTGACTGTAACAAAAACACAAGTCAGTGCAGAGCTAGTATGGAGGCAGTTATGCAGGAACGATGAAGAAGTTGCTTTTCTCTCCTTCCTTCCAAGGCTGTGGCATTGTGTTGTCACGAAAGGACCTGTGGTTTGACACAATAGCCATGTAAACTTCAGTTAAATGCTATGTAAATGAGCACAAAAAGTGTTGAAAGCTTAAAGCATTTTGGATCTACCAAAGTCCCCTCAAAGAGGGAATAGTCAGCTTGGACGTACCAGACCATATGTTAGCTGTTTAAATTTTTTCAGTTATGGTTTTGCAAGTAGTTAGATCCAGATATTTTTTTAAAAAACCCAAACAACACAACAAACAAACAAGCAAACCAAAAATCAATCAATCAAAAAAACAAACCTACACACACCAAAAAAAAAAAAAAAGGAAAAAGAAGAAGAAAGCAATTTGCCACAGTAACTGTCAATAACCAATCAGCCTTCTTGATACATTAATAGAGTTGAATGGCTTAAGGTTATAACTGAAGGAATTCAGAGGTGAATCCTGAAGAATCCCAAGGCCCTTCTTACATTTATTCCCTCACTTTTAGAATTAAAGGCAAAAAAATAAGGGAAACAGCTGTCTGTTAATTGGATCAGGGCCAAAAAGATCAGCAGTGATTTCTGGAAAGGGGGCTTTTTTTCCTACTTGTTGCTTTTAACTTCAGTTAACTCGCTGATACAGTTTAACTCACTAATACTAACCCTTCTCCCTCTCATGCTTCAAAAAGGTTTCAGCCCAGCTGGAGGTGAAAGGGCTTAAAGTGAAGGAGTCTTAAACAGGAGTGCTGTCAGATGTATTATTTTGTGCTTATCCTTGGCTGGTAGATGATGCAAGAAAAGATCGTGTCCTGTCTTTCTGTTATGATATATTTATATTCATCATCCTTCTCTAGGTGAATCTTGATTCCACAAGATATAACCATACAGCTAAATAAATAAATAACCTTCAGAGAGCAGCCCCCTGCCCTGATGCTAAGTGGCATCTGTTGACGCACATCCCCTGCTTAGGAGTGGGCCCTGGTAGAGCAGATTCATGTTGGAAAATTGGCAAGGTCTGCCTTGCTTTGTGTGGAGCAGGGTGCAGCCTAGCAGATGCACAGTGGGATAAAGTACTTGAACTCACTTCCTGGCCATCTTTTACTTAGTAGTGCAAATGCAGTCAGAGCAAACATGACAGAACATCTGGAAAGAAAAGATGGGGTCAAGGAAACTTAACAAGATGAGAACTTTCCATGGCAGTTTCTTAGCTAATTGCTCAAGGAAACATTTTCCAAAGTTGCATTCTCTTGTCCAAGCTTTCAGTAATGCAGTTCTATTTGATGATTAGGATTAGCTCAGGACTTCCTGACAGGGAAATTACCTCACAAGGACCTTGGCTTGAGCATCTGATTCTAGAATGGAAGTTTAAAAAAATCCAATTAAATAAATAACAAGCATTTAAACTAGGATGTTTGCAACAGTTATTCACTAAAACAACAAAACCAGGTATTTCTAAAGGGCAATTACTTGAATTACTTCCTTCTAAGCACTCCACACTCCATCCACCCTGTTGATAATTCTGTACATAAAATCTTGCTTAAAGCTGCCTTTTATTTGATTGTTTTATAAAATAATACATCTTTAATTGTTCATAAACTCTTCATATTTCCCTCCTCCTCCTTTCTCACTTGAAATCTGTGGTAATTTGGTGAAAGACAGTTACAAAATGAACCAAAACCAAATGTCAACCTTCCATTAATTGCTTACAGTCTTATGAAGTTGTTTTTGATTATTTTTTTTGATGGTGACATCAAAGCTTGGACAGTTTATGTCATCCTCAAAAGACATGAGGAGAAAGTAGAAGCCAAGAAGTGGTCTGCACCAGGGACACTAAGGTGCTCTAAACCTGTCATAACCACCTGCTCCAGATAAAGATCCATCTGCTTTGCATCAGTGATGTGGTGAGAAGCAGCTGGAGGACCTCAGGGGATCTGTCTCTAATTATCCATAATGGGCCCGTTTCTTCTTTACACTGTTACACTACATGAAGTTTAGTGGCACAATTCCCACCTGTCCTGGGCACCTTAGAAGTGCTGCCAGGATTATTCATTCTCCTCTGTAATCATTATTGTCTTTAGTTTCCCTATACTTTCACCACTGTTGTTCTTTATCTCCAACCCCCATCTTTCTCTTTTCTGGGGTAGCTCTCAATTCTTTCCTCTTCATCTGTTTGCATAAGAACTCCTATATAGCAATCAACCATCCATACACTTTTATCCAATGGAGAAACCTGTGCTTTCTACCACTTGTACTAGTTCTAATTGTGTCCTTTTCAAGGGTACGAAGTACAGTCATCTAAGGCTGCATTAGACTCAGGTACACCAAATCTGTGAAAGTTGTGCCTCAAGCTTCAATAGAAATTGGATTAGATATAAAAGTGCTAAGTGCATTTTCACATATTTCAATAAACTTCCGTAAGCAGAATATATCATACTCTTCTGTGATAAGGGGTTCATCCAAAGAGAAGGTGATGGATGAACAACTTTGGTAAGAAAATTTAACAGAGAGTTAATAAAGGGCAATGAAAAACGAGAGGAGAAAAGAAAAGAAAAATAGTCTTAGGTCTTTCTGACCTCACATGAGGAGTCTGAGCCTAAACTTGACTAGCTCTCATACACCTACATGAAGCAAAAAATACCCCTTGTATAACTCATATCTTTATTCTTCTGCAGACAATGCCAAAAGTTCTGGCTGATACAAATGGTTTAGTGATATTCAAAGGGCAAGCCATTTACAAGGACCTGGATAGCACTTGTAGCCGAATAAGCTTGTGAAATTGCAGATGCTAGTAATCCTGACAGGTTACATTATTTTCTGTCTTTATAGAGAATTTTCAAACTTCATGTACCCCCAAGGTTAAGTATTGTAAATGTATTATTAGGATTTTTTTCACCTTTAAGGCTTCTAAGAGTAGCAGCTGGTTGTCAAACATGAAGGAGGACCATTTTCTTCTTGTACCTTTATTTCTAACAGCAGTTATTCCCCTATTCATGTTCACATCTCAAACGACTGATCAGATAGTAAGTGCAGGAAATAACTTTCTTTGTCTGACTGTATCCTCTCTCCATGACTTGAGCAGCAGCAGATTCTAACCAGGACTTGGCTACATTCACGGTCTGCGTGTCACTCCTAATTACTCTGCTCATCCAACTGGCAACTCAGGCAAAAACAATGTAAGAGAAAGGAAAGACAGGAAAAAGGCCTGACAACCCTCAAAGCAAATAGTGTCTAGTTCCTTTCTTGTTTCAGACTTCCAGATGTGTTTTTGCTACAAACCTTTAACAAGCAGATAGTGCCCTAGTCTCCACTTCTTAGCAGAAGTCATGAATTGACCTTATTTGCTTCATATATTGGCAGTGTTACCACGCAGACTAAAACACTGGACCTATACAAGAACCCAGGCACAGTCCCCTCTGAAGCAACTCAGATTCCTCTGAGAGTCAAATGCTACCAGAAGCAAAACATGTGAACAAGCTTACTAAGTATTGCAAAGTATTGCAAGTTTTCCTGCACAATAAAACCAGTGTTCTTAAAAATGGCACTTTGTTTGCCTTTTCATCCCTTAAATTTCCAATGCACCATGTCGACTTATTTGGGTGGGTTTCATTGCACTGTGTACAACACTCTTCAGTGCAAACTACAGGTCATATCTGCTTTCCCTGAGGGACCACACAATTCACATGGCAATTGGAACCACTCTGCCAAAGGAAATTCATCCTGAGGGCTTTAATCAGTACTGCAAGAGTATTCTCATTTGCTAGACTGTACCGAATGTATAAGGAAAAATAAAATAACCTGGATGGATCTAGGGAAACCCATAGGCTAGGTAACACCTACTCATAAGATGTAGTTAAAAGGTTTGAAGAATAGCTGAGCCTTTGTTTTCAAGGGCAACTGTATAAGTTTACAAAAGAAATTCACTCAGTCTTTTCACTCTTTTTCCCTTTTGTGTTCCTTGTTCTCATACACATAAATACAGGAATGTAGACGTGCAGTGCTGGTTTTCAGCATGACTAAATATATATATATATGTCGATCTTGTAGCTTATATGTATCATTGCATTCAGCAGGTACTTGGAAGATCAGCAGCTGTCAGGCTTTAAACATTTCTTCCATAATTGTTGGAAGGCTGTCCTTTTTTCTTTCTCTTCCATTTACCTTTCCCCTTTCATGATTCTGTGTCTCTAAAGCCAGATGGGAATTAGAGTCAATATTTTGACATCATCTACACTTTCTGAAAATGTGTAAAACTATTTGGTTTCCACCTATGTTTCTTACCCAGACTTCTGTGTCAACTAATTTTATATTATTTAGGTACTTCTACAGAAGTATAAACATTATTTTGGTCAACTTACTCTCTTCCTAACTATACAAAGTACACTGTTTTTAACAGTAACACTAGTTCTCTCTGTGAGGAGACATGCACATTCTTAGAGAATTCTAAATAGAGTTTTTGCTTTGGTAGGAATCCTGAATAATGACTTTGCTTTGGTACTGCTACACCAAAGTCAGATTTACCTGGGGACAAACAGGAAGAAGAATGGAGGTAGCCTGTAACAGAGACATGGCTGTTGCCACTGCTATTAATGCATTACTATGAAGACTGGAGTTTAGGGTGTACTGTAGAAATACATAGTCATAGACTTGACATCCCCTGAAGAATCTATAGTTCAAATGCCTGATTTTTCAATAATTGATTAATTTAGTTTCTGATGAACTGTGAAATAAATTCCACTCCCCACCCCAAGTCATTAGCAACCCACTCAGGGGACAAATAAGATTAGCTTGAAAAAGATGTAGGAAATATATCAATATTGTGAAAACAAGGCACTCGCAGCATAGAGAATTTATTTTCCAAACCAAGTGGTTTTCATTAATTGATTTTCAAAAGAATTTCCAAGCTGATCTGGTTGCAACACTGTGAAGGTACATCAGCAGCCCAGTTCACCTTTCAGAACTTTCTATGCTTGTCACCATTCTGCCATCCACAAGTGTTTATTCCAAAGGATGCCACTCATTTTACTTATGAAAAAAATCCACGCAGATTTGGTGTATCTTTGATGATTTGCTCCTAAAGCAAATCAACTGAAAGTAATGACTGCACTGCACTGCTACCACTGGAAGAAAGATGGGCATTGTATTAAGGAATCTCAGTAATTTCTTGAACTAAGCTTATCTTGGAAACTTCACACTGAATGTTTGTAAAAATCAACCTTCATAAATATTTCAATAACTAGGGAGCTACTATTAAATTCAGACAAGATGGTTGATTACTAGTAGCAATAATATTTTAATACTTATGCTATCAAGCATTTCTAATGCTGCTGAGCTGTTCAAAGTGACACACAACAAAGGTCGTTTCAAATCGCTTTAGAAAGCTAATCTGCTCTCGAGCATCACAGGCAAAGTCTGTATTACACTCACATTTCAAACTGTTTATATTTGATTGTGTTCCATTATCTCTAAATGAGGTGAGTTACTCTAGGGTCATGATCTGTTTCTTGTTATTAGTTGGCATGTTCCATTGTGTATACAAGATAAAGTGTATTTGATATTCTGTCTTTCTGTTTAAATTTACTGAGGTTGAAAGATAACCAAAAGTGATTTTTCTTCCACTCCAAGGGCTATCATATCACATACTTTGAGAAATGATTAAGATTCCTTGAATTTTTTTCTTTATGTAGTAGTCACATCTCAAAAAATACAGATTTTGAATGCCACATATGAGATTTCTGCTGATTCAGTGTTTGACATTTAGAGTGTCTGCAGATATAAGCTCTAAGGACAGATAAGCAAAAAAAAAAGATTTTTTTCATCTGCAAAGTGTTATGTGTGCTGTATCATAATTTTATCCTCACTGCAGAACCAAAAGCCTTTATATAAGGGAATACATTTGGTGGAAACCATCCTTTGCATAACTTGTCCCTTCAGATGTGCATCCCATCCTCTTCCACTGTACTGCCCAAATGATGAAATAAGTATTTAGCAGCTGGATATGGGAACTTATCTGGTTGAAAACTAATCCAGAGCCAAATCAGGGAGCTATCAAACTGTCCATGAAGTCACAGTTTCTGATATAGAAGAGTGACAATATGTGGTCAGCATTAAGGGAAAGGTAGTGCTATTCATCAGAGCTGTAGTAGGGATGTGTATCAACCTAAACTGATTGCAAAATTACACCCTATAGTCAGCTGTTTGGAGGCAGCAGAGACATTAACCATTTACCATTAAAATACCACAACTGCAATACAATAGGGGATTTAAGGCCTCGTTAAGCATGTAATTATTATGGTACAGATAGTGGTTTCTCTAACACTGAGTCTTTTCTGACAAAACACTAACAACTACTATCTGAAAGATTGCAGCAGTACCTACAACTGACCAAGCTAGACAGTAGTTTGAGCTCATACCATGGTGCCCTAAAAGTATGTTCAAAACCTCCTTGAAGGTAGCCCTGAGAAATAGGGCTACAGCATTTCCCAGCTTCTAATTGTGCAGGAGCCATGCCCCAAAATGACTACAACCCAGTATTCCAGGCATCTTGCTGCTTAGCACAATCCACAGCTCTAATGTTTGACTAGGTTCCCTGTAGAGCACAAGGTAATTTTTCCAGAGAGGACAGCAATCTAAGCTGTCATGTTGGCCAGTCATGAATACTGAGATGAAAGGCGAAACACATTATATGACTCTTACTAAGTTAAACAATTACTTGTATTTGGCATTTTCTGTTGTGAAGCCCTTCCAAGACAGCCCTCTCTTACCCATCTATTCAGCAGTGTAGAAAAAAATTATGGTACCTTCCCCAGTTTTCCCAAAAGCCTCATGTTCACTAGATATGTGTGAAGAATGTGCTATGTGAAGAAATACAAATGAAGTTTTCTTTTGTGCTTCCTTCCAGCTCTGATTTCTCACATGAAAGTTGTTGCCAAAGAGCCAGGATTGAGGTTTTCCCATTTTCATCTGTTGAACATATTGCACTTTGCAAAAACTGCCTCACTGGAATAGGCACTCTTAAGCAGGTCCTTCTGCTGCCACTTGAGTTTCCCCATCATTAGGTTCCAGAGTAATTATCAGTGTTTCTTTGAGCCAATGCATGTTGTTGTGTAAAGAAAAATAGATTCAGCAGCAGAGTTAAAGAGGCCCTGCTTCTCCCCCACCCTTCAGCACTCAAAAGTCTGATGCTTTTATTCACAATTTTAGAGATACATCATCCAGATTGACTCATGCAGAAGGTGTAAGGAATAGAACCTCTTACAGCTCAGGTAAGTACTCTAATGAGTCAGTTATGAGTAAAGCAGAGAATGAAGACCTGATGCTTTTGCACAAACTGCTTTCTTTACTAAGCATGATGTATAATATGAGCAAATAGCAGGTGAGACCTACCCATTAAAGACAGCTGTAGGACACATAGTCTGGGAATGCATGCCCAGCAACACAAGAACGAGCTGTGTGCCCAGATACCTAGCATGCCAGAGACAAAGACACTCCAGCAAGCTCAAAATGGCACATCTGTAACAGGACAAAGAGGTAACTGCTGAGGTGTGGAAAATGAGAATCTTGAACCCAAAATAGCTGTAAGGGCTGAATCATCTTGTGGATCTAGGTTTTCACATTATAGTGCAATTATCCTACTGGGTACTAGGGTTTGATTTTTTTTCATTCTTGTTGAGGTGGTTTTCATTTTAGAAATGCAACTCACCACATTGGTACCCTTCACTTCATCATTTCACTGGAAGTTTTCTTTCTACTTCCATGTTACATCTGTTCAGAAACATCTTTTAGATGAACTCCAGAGAAACGGACGGATATCTGTTGAATTTTTAACCTTAGTTCCTTTTTGGCAAATGTCTTCCTAACTTCCTTGGGAAACACAATATCCTCACAGATGAACTCCCTGTTCGCAAAATGGACTTTAATAAATTATGTGGCCTGATGACCCAATGGCTTATTTGGGAGACAGATTAGACTTTACAAGACCGATAAATGACAGACTTATTTAAAAAAAGCAACTGGGTCAGGATGTATATAAAACCTATTGCATGAGCTGGACTTTCTTAACAGCTAAGAACTGAGTGTTATCTTCCAATACACCAGCTATAGGGCTTTTCCTGTGGCCAGAAGGATCAGTTGTCACCACTGGAGGGAGAAGTGCATCTCAGATCTCAGTTCTGCTGTCACTTATGTCCATTTTTACATCGCTTATTTTTTCTGACTCCTATGTTAATGGCAACATTAATGAGGATAGAAACAATTCCAAACCCCAACTCTTACTGAATCTGCAAAAAAATAGCATGAATATTCTGTGTTATGCAGTTATAAGGAAATTAATTATTTCCACCACATAAAGTCTTACAGGTATTTTCTTAAGAAGAAAGTATGTGGGTGTCATAAAGACCTGTCTTTTGCCCACTGCATCTCTTCACAATTGAGTGGTCATGATTTTTTGTGGGACTTGCCACCCTTAAATGAATTTGTGTAACTTCTTTACACACAATTGCACACACAAAAATGCACTTGCATCATGCCATAATAATCCTTATTTTACAGTTGAACAGGACTATAAAGAGATTAAACATGAGAAAATGTTGCTTCAAGTTTAGCAACATAAATAAAAGGAACATGTCTAAATCCAAAATGGTGAGTCCAAGCTCCTCAAATCAGTGAGCAAAATCAGGCCATTACAGAGTGCAAATCTTCACCTTTTTCAATGTACATTAAAAGAAATAAACCCAATGCTAAGAGCTAAGGACATAGAATCAGAGTTCTTTGGTCTCCACCTGGAAAATTAGAATGTCTCTCATGCTCTCTCATGTTGTATTCAGGATACAGGTAAAGATCAATGGAGACAGTCTAAAAGTACTCTTAGCCAGTGTAAATTCAAATTATGGGGAAGGTAATCTTTCCTTCTCTCAGCCACTTTGGTTTTCTACTTACACTTCTAGATGTAATGAAAGGGCTAAACATTTTTCCTACTTCTTTCCTATTTCAACCTTTTCTTTTAATGAAACTTAAAATTACACACAAGTCCCTACAGCATTTTTGCCCTTTCAGAACTGAGTCCCCTGGTTAAATTGTCTCTGCTTCCAAGAAGAGCAAACAATCCTTTCAAAGAAAGCTGCCAACATATAAATAACAGCTAGTGTAAATGAATCTCAGGAATCTTCCGAGGCAGTGACACATGTTCCGGTGTTCTACGTTTTTAAGAGGCAAAATGTAACTAAGGGCTATAAAAATGACACAAAGAATTGTTAAAAGAGTTTTCACAAAATAATTTTTCCTTCAAAAATGACACAAGTTTTGATAAAGAAATAAAAATTGGGATATCATTTTTATTTACTCAGCTAGTTTTGACTGATGAATTATGAAAACAGCACTTCAGACAGATGTTCAGCAGAGGTTTCCAGCTGCTAACAGAAATTATGTCAGATCATTGCATAATCCCCTATGTTTGTAAATGGTTGGAATAAACAGTCACATCATTAGTTCAGTTATTAGTGTCCAAATTCCTTCCAAAGCTTCTGTGTTACGAACTGAACAGCACTGTGTATGTTTTAGCTCATCTCAATGACCTTATATGCATTTGGGTTTTGGACATCTGTTTTATTTAGAATTGCTTGTCTTAACAGTGTGTATAGTGTGAGACTGTACAGGTAGCAAATTAACCCTTTACCTTTATCTATACATAATAAACCAAAATTATATTGTTAAGGCCTGATCCCAAACTTTCACATCAGCCAAAGACTAAGGTGCAGCACCAGACTTACAGATTTATTTCTGCACAGTTTCATGGTTCTGAAGCAGCTTCATAGATAATTTCCTAAGAACAAAATGGATGAGCCATGTAATCGTGGCATGTTCTTCCATACCCTCTGCCCCGTTTGAAATTTAAAGATGGAAAGCCAAATGATAGTCTGTGGACAGTACTCCCTGCACCTTATGCCTTTCCCACAACCCTTCAAATTCTTTATTTATCCACAGTCCTACAGTTCATTTGCCTTTGAATCTTACAAAGCATTTTCTGTATTTCATAAACTATAAAGGAAATATTTATTATTAAGGATATGTGTTGACTGGAATGAGGAACAATCGTTCCTCCACTTGATGATTGGTTTTGATAAAGCAAAAGTGGCAAAACCTCCTTCTAGCCAGGTGGCCCAGTCACATTGCTGTGAGTCTAAGAGTAAGGAATCAGAAGACAATACCCATTGCCCCAGCCAGAATTTTCATGCTGTGAAAGGAACTCATCTATTTCAGATTATTTGAAACTCAATGGGAAGTTGCTGACTTTACAGGCAGAGCACTTAGATCTCTTAAGAAGTGCAAAGACATTTTTGTTTACTGCCCCTCCCTAATGTTCCCACATGGAAACTTATAGAACAAAAGGGCATTGTAATGACAAAGATCAGGAGGCTGCATTCATTCATGTACTTTTTTCATTTGTATCTGGGTCACCAGCCTTCATGTAGATGTTAAGCTGCATTTGAGAAAGGACTATTTCGCCATGGGTTTAAAACAAATCTACACTGATCTGTAAATCAGAACAGGTTACTGTGGGAGAAACAGAAGGAAATACATTTTTTCCAGGCTGGTAACAAATAGGAAAAACAAAATAAGCAGTAAAAGTGACAAGGTGGGAAAAGTCAGTTGGATCAGATATTTAAAAATAATAATTTCATCATATTACAGCAATCACTAAGCCTGATTGATTTTTTCAGTGCAGAAGGCAATAATTTCTGAGGACTGAAAGATAAAAGATAAAGGAAATGGTTATATTTATTCACACTACCACCAAATAGAAAATATTTTCCTAGTGATTAATGCTCACTAATCAAACTCTACATCAGAACTTAAAATTTCATCTATTCTACAATACCCCAATTAAACGACATTTTTGCATACTTTTCAAATATTATGTAAGATTTTGAAATGCACAACAGACTTTCTGGTGTATAGTTCACAACAGTCTCAAGGACTTCTCTGCCTGCAAGGTCTGAGAGCAATTCTAAAATGGATTGGTTCCTGTTAGATGTTTATCCGTATCATATCCATGAACTGAATTCATTGCAACAAAAGGGAAATGATAACCTATCGTCATTCTTCCAGGACATGATACTGGGGCAGAGACCTCTCCCGTGACTTCTTGTCCTCAGATCAGCTTACTGAATTAATCATTCTTTGAAGACAATGAGGGAGCTTTCTCTAAGGAAGAAGCCACAAATCTCAAACAAGCTGCTCATGGGTGGATCATGGGAAACAAGTTGTGAGGTTATATTTATCTCTACCTACATTACAACTGTATTTTCGCTGTTGACAAATTTTGACAAGTTTTAAAAGTTTTACAATACATATTGATAAGTATGGGTCAAATGTTAAATGATAAAGGAAACCTGGAGAAGTGAGACGAAAGACTCACTAAAATTGAAGGCTGCTAACATCCTTTCTTGATAAGAATTTTAAGCTATTTTGAGAATAGAGTTTCTACTCCTTTGAGAAACAGAAGCAAATCTTCAAGGGCAAAATTAATTTTAAATTGAGGCTTCACCATGTATATCATATCTTCTCTGAACTAATGAAATCACCCATTTTTGCTAGAGGTTTTCAAATGTGCAAATCTGAGTTATAGCTCATTTTGAATATAATTACAGCATATGTAAAGGGGCCAATTTCAAAATATTTTTCATTCATATCAGAAAGGTATAAGGCTTTCATTTTCACACAGAATATTGAAAAAGGTCAGTCAAATTTTTCCTCACTTGAGGTAAATGTCTGAATATGCAGAATACCCCTTTTTATCAATAAAAGAAATTCTAACATTTTTGTTTGTGCCAACACCTAATTAAATCCATTTCATTGACTCCATTGCTGCAGAACCAGATACTCATTGGAAATAATGCAAGAAGTGGTTTTATGAAAATTAGGCAACAACTGTTCTGTTGTAAAGGTCTCTGTAACTACCCACATAGGGGACAGCAATGAATGGGCAGATCACCTGGCATAAGGTAATAATGCTTGAAAAATGAGGCAGAGAAGCTTTTGGCAGCAAAGTCCAAGGGTCATGCTTTCTTCAAGGTCTACAGAAGGACTGCTACTTAGGTTATACTGGTGAAAAGATGGAAAAAAAGAATAGTCCCCTTAAGGAAAGTAGGGCTTCTTATGAAAATCCCTTTTTCCTGATTCTAAATTTGCCTATTAAAGCCTATTATAGCCTGATTTTTCATTACTGTTTTCAATGTGCTATAAATAGGGATAGAAATGGCTCCACAATTTCTGACATAAATATTTGTTCTGAAATTTCCTTATTTACCTAAATAACATTAACTAGCATACTCCTATAATAGGTCTCTGCTACTGGGTGCAAGTATTTACATTAGAGATGAACTAACAGCCTTTTCCATCCCTGTACAAAGAAATTAACTTACTGCCAAATATTTCAAACTTCCCTTGAATATATATATCTGAGCTATGTTATAGCTAAATTGTTTACTGTACATGATATACAGCCATGAGTACATGTTAATTATACCCTGTCTAAGAAATTATAGGTGTGTTTCAACCACCCTGATATGCTGGAAATAGCACTGTTGGGGAAGAAAACATGTAAAATACTTATAAGGGGACTACAAAAGAGGTGGAGAGAGACTTTTGACAAGGGCACGTAATGATAGGACATGAGTGAATAGCTTTAAACTGAAGGAGGGTAGATTTAGATTAGATATTAGGAAGAAATTCTTTATTGTGAGGTTGGTGAGGACAGGTTGTCCAGAGAAGTTGTGGATGCTTCATCTTTGAGCAACCTGGTCTAGTGGAATGGGAACTGGAACTAGATGATCCTTAAGGTCCCTTCCAAACTAAACCATTCTATGGTTCGATAAAAGTTTCAGATCATAGCCCAGGACTTAGCAATTTATCAGTTAGACTTTCTGATTCTTCACAAGCATCCAGTGTGACATCAGATCTTCATTTAGATGCATATTCTCGCTGATGTTTGGGCACCTAATTTCCTGTGACTGGAACTGAGAAGCCATATCCAACAAAAACTTAGGCACTGGATCTCACAATAAAATGCATGGTGCTAAGTGCTTCTCCTGGGCAGGAAAAGGTTATGCTCTTGGGCTGGTGTTCACAATAAACTTTGTTCTACTATAACCAGTTGAAAACACCAAAGTAGATGTGCATTAGAAATCTCTTTCTTCCAGCACATGGTGCCTGAGTTACAATACAGAACGCCATGAAAGTGTTCACAGCCTTGAAACCCATCTTTGTGCTTAGATTCTGTATTCCTCCTTTTAAGTACAAGGGATTAGGTGCCTTGCTTTTAGTTCTCTGAAAGACTTTTATATGAAACATGTGCCAGAGGTATTCACCAGGAAGAAATAAATGGAGGTATATTTCTCCTCTCCTGTCTTAGAGAGGAAAATACACCTGCTTCTCTTGCTTGCAAATGTTACAGCATAAGTACCAAACTACAGAATAACTTGATGGAGGATTCATCTCTTCCTGTACGCTTGGAGTGACTGAGGAACCAAGAATACCAAATTCTTGGGTCCATGAGGAGAGTAAGCATATCAGATGTTTCTAGAAGTAGGGTTAGTTCCATCTAACTTAAAACATCTATGGTCTAGACACCTACTGCAGAGCTCATCACCTTAGGCTGCTTTAAAGAGAGGAAGGGAAATACATGGGTGTGATTCACTTAGCCTGTCTCAGGCAGCACTGTAGATATCCCATTTGTTGACATGCATTCCACCACGTTGTCCTTCTCTGCAGCCAAAGATGCAGACTAGACACCAAAATAAAGTCTCTAATGACACAATCCCTAGGTGTTTTAAAAAATACCACTTTAATATATTTTGTATGCTGTTAACACTACTCTCAGAAATTTAGATTTTACAGGAAATATTATTGATATTTTCATTAGTTTTCTATATCTAGTGTATCCTGATGGTAAACAGATTTTTAAAAGCAGTCACTAAGAAAGATGGAGAAACATTACTCAGTAGAAAATTATAGGTGCAAGCAACCTAACAACAACATAATAAACATGTTGTAGGACAAAATGTTTACAAAAACTTCTGTTCATAGCTCATCTCTGATAAAAAGACCTTTACTAGGTCTTTACAGTTGTGCCTATCTTTTAATTTGTGAGTTGATGGTGAAAGCAGCAGGTGTAGCAGAAGAACTGCAAGTAGCATAAATCAGACAGTTTTATGTATTTGAACAGAATAATTCAGATTTTTTTGAAAATATGAAATATATATATGTGTACATATATGGTCTCGCATACTGGCCAGTTCAATTGAATTTCTCACCTTTCTCTGGGTAAAAAATACTTGAAGAAATATTCATAGGAGAAATGTTTTAAAGAGCTTTTATCCTAAGCCAGTGTGGACAGCTGTAAAGGGTAATGCATGTAGCATGATCAAAAATAATGCATAAAACCTACATGTTATATATAACGTAATTCTAAACCAGTGTTCAACTAACTACTACATAGAATATTTTATCTGTAATTTTACTCATGGAAAATATGTTGACTAAAAATTAAAGTTTCCAGAGAATTTGATTGGCTCACCAATTGGCTTTGAAAAAAGCCAAGTGAATTATTTTGCTTAAGGGTAAACCTATAAGATAGGAATCTGCACACAAAGGATACACTTACAAATCCTTTCATTCCCCAATATTCAGGAAAGCTTTTCATACTAATCCCTCACAAAGGAAAACAGAGAAAGAACAAACCTGCTCAAACTGGTTGTGTGGTTGTGACAGGATCACCAGGAAACTTACAAGGGACTTTGCTTTCCTTGTTGATTTTATATTTCAGGCATTTAGATAAATGGGCAGAAGTACAAAACTCTAAGATACATATTTATTTTAGATCAGTTATTGTGTTTGGTTTTTTATTCTTTGACATTATATCAGCATTTGTCCTCTACTAATTCCGTGTTATTTTTGACACCTTTTTACCTAGTATAGACTATTGCATGTAAAAGCAAGCTTCTGTTACATGTAGGAAAAATAATAGCTTCCTTTTGAAAAGCACTTGTGAAAACACATGTAAGATAGCTATTGTCTTGTCTACAGTAATAACTTTCCAGAGAAATGTTGACCAGCTGATGATGATTTACTCAGTATCATTTATCTGTGAGAATAACTCAGGTGTTTCTTGCTTGCATGTCTGTAAACAGTACATTTAAACTAGAATATATCTGTTTGCAGCTCTTTCTTTATCCTGTTGGAGTGACATTTTCACATGTGCTGTCATTTTCTTTTGATGTGATGTTAGCTGTTGGTGTGCTTGCCCAGCCATGCTTTAATTATTTTAAACAACAAGTGGTGTTCTGCATCCTAGCAAAGTCTTGACCTTGGAGCACAGCTGGATGTTCTGCTAACTGGAAATGTGGGAAATGATGGAACAATATTGCAGAGCTGAAGAAGCGTGGGTGTTCAAGACAAAGCCAGGTGTTTCCTTTTGGTGGTCCAATTTTCCCAACAACAAGAAGAAAGCGTCTTCCATGCCAGAAGCACATGCAGCAGGTCTAATTCTCTATATATTCACAGATATATTCACTGAGATATATACATATCTCAGTGTTAGGCTATCTGTTTATGATTCAACAAAGGAAAGTCCAAAGCCCTGCACCTGGGGTGGAATAATAATGAGAATAACCTATGCACTAATACAGACAAGGGGCTGACTGGCTAGAAAGCAGCTCTGCAGAGAAAGACCCAGTGGACACCAAGTCAAACATGTCCCAGCAATGCACCCTTGCAGCAAAGAAGGCAGACAACATCTTGAGCTCCAGTAGTAGAACCACCACCAACTGGTTGAGGGAACTGGTCCTTCCCCTGTTAAGCACTTCCAACAGCACATCTGGAGTGCTCTATCCTGTTTGGAATTTGTCATAAAAAGAAATAAACTGACACACTGGTGAGTCCAACAAAAGGCCACCAAGAGGGTTAGGGAACTGGAGCACATGACACATGAGGAAGTGCTGAGGGAACTGGGATTGTCCAGTCTTACAAAGAGAAGAGTAAGGATGGATCTTACTGCAGTCTTCAACTACCTGATAGGTAGGCATTCAGAGCACAGAACCTGACTCTTCTTAGATGTGCAGAGCAATAAGACACAATGCACACAAGTTAGAGCAAAGAAAATACTCGAAAAATGATGGAAAAACTTCTTGCTGTCAGCATGGCCATTGTAGCAGGTTCCTCAGGGTGGCTGTAGATTCTCCACCCATGCAGATACTCAAAACTTGACTGGATGGGGTCCTCAGCAACCTGATCTAGTTGTCCTGCTTTGAGTGGGTGGTTGGTCTAGATTATCTTTCAGAGTTTTTTTCCATCCTGAATTATTTTGTGATTTTACCCAGTTTTCCAGCACTTTGAACTTTATTCTAGATTGTTTCTGCTGTCTTCCAAAGGCTCTAAGATGATATTTGAGAAATGCATTCAGAGTCATGCTTCATTTTGTTTTGTTCTCATAGAACACATAAAACTTTTCTCAAGGTTTGATTACCTTTTCTATCAGAGGTTAAAAGAAAGGATTTCAGAGGATGCAGCTGTCCAAGTATGGATAATAGAGTAAATTTGTCCATCTTTTCATACAAATTGGTTTAATCCTCTATACTGAAAGGAAAATAATATGCTATATCACTAACTTTAATCATCTGTATTGAGACTACTGAAAGAAAATGATCCAGCTCAAATGTAGCATGTTTCCTTTGTTATGTTCAATAATATATAACTTTTTGCTTTCATTTTAGTTCTTATGAAAGACAGTAAATCTTTCCAGCTGAACTGAGGAGAACTTTACAGTTATTACACCTTAGATTTTAACAGCTGATTAAGAAAGATTTTCAACTTGTAAGAAGGGAAATTTGAGTGCATGTAAGACATTTACTTCTGATCACAATGAAGAGTTCTGATCATGGAATAATCAAGGGGACTACCCATGTCCAATGTAGTAGTGACCACTGATTGCTGCAAAGAATCTTAGTTTACAGTTAAAACTTTAAAAGCAGGATCTCAAATATAGGAATACAGTCTGAGTTTAGGTGTATAGCTAACACATTACAAGTGAGAAGCAGTTTTGCTTTAAGCTTCCTCTAGAAGATATTCCAGAAACCAATTAAGGTCTTAGACGGTTCAAGAGAGACCCATCTCACTTAACTTTGACCATCTGAAACTGACCTTCCTTAACAAAAGTGTTTGTCTATTCTTTATCTAATATAGAAAGAGTCATCTCTAAAAGATGATTTATCCCATTTGTTTTAGGATGGGAGAGTTGTACTGAGGCACAGCCTACTTCTTTTCAGTGGTTATATCTCAGGCACATGCCTGAGGCAGAGGGAGGTTAATTTTGTCTTTTGCTAATAAAGATAAAAGAAAAAAAATTTATATTACTTCATTATAAGTTTGAAATATTTTGCAGTGCAGAGCACTAGGTAAGAGGTTTTGGGTGAGAGGCTGCTACTGCTTGTGTATAAGAAGAGGTAAACCCAAAAATATCTGAGGTGACAGTAAAAAAAACAATCTAAGTGTATTCTAGTTGTTAATTTAATTTTAATGTCAGGAATGCAATTAAAATCTAAATCTTCATCAATAAAATTATTCTATGATTCTATTTGTCTATGAATACTTGAAACACTTCGATAAACTGAAGCACTTAAACAATCATTATTTTTTCTAATAATTACTTTTTAAATAAATAAATATATTAAACTGTGCATTTGTGAATGCACAAAATTGATTTGGTTTTTTATTGCCAAAAAACATGATAAATTAATTTTCTTTACAATTTTACTAGCTATATAGTCTCCTCTTGGATTTATCTTATCTATGATTTACATATTGAGTTAAAATCTGTTCCATGTTTTCTGCTGTGCCAAAAAACTATCTTTCATATTGAGCTTATTATCACTTTTTAAACTCTTTATAAAACAGTAGAGTTGAAGAATATATTTAGCTGAACAGTACAGAAAATCTTACAAAGATCTTCTAATACACAGAACAATTGTGCCTGAGCACACTTCACTCTGGTGAAGCATATATTCAAATACTATATTAAACTGGGGCCATAATCTTCCACTTAAAGAAATAGTTAAAACATGATATAGGGTATTTTTTTTCCCCTGTGTTCTTCCTGTTAATCAGCAAAAGCACCCCACAATTGCTTTTAGAATGTTCTTCACTGTCTTATGCTTACTTCATATGCAGAGACATGATTGACCTCACATTGTTTCAGGGATTAGAGACTCACTGTGTAGCCTGCAATGTGGTCATAGAAATGCCCACAATCTGAGCAAAATTATTAGAGGACTGCTTGGGGCAAAATTCCCCAGCCAGTGATAAATAGTCCCAACAAAGAGGTTTCTTCTCCACTTCTGTCTCCATTTGCACAGGCAAACCATGAATAACAGCTTTATGAATCTCATAACTACTTTTCAGTAGAAGAAGAAGAAGAAGAAATAAGACTTCTTTACTGTGTGCAGCATTGAATCTTAATGGCACAGGGAGCTGAACAGTATACCTGAAAGCATAAAAATATGTCATATGTCATTTGCATGACTAAAATATTTTATTGGAATGAGGCACAATAATTTTCATACTGACATGTTCAAAACTAAACACTGGACAAAAGCAGCACAGGCATTGTAGATGATGGAATTCTGTGATAGATAATTGACATAAAGTGGTGGATAGCAAGGCGATAGTATTAGCCAGATTTTCTATTTCTGTGTGATTCAGTCAAATTATCTGAGTGAAAACCCCAATCCAGGAAAGTTGTGCTGGAACCTTTGCAGCTTGGTATTGAAAAATAAATTTTAGGTCTCCTTTGAAATGTCAAAGAAAAAACAAGGTATGTATAATCGTGACATTGCAGCAAACAAAAATATCCAAGCTGCAGCATCTATTTTTAAGACCTCGTTCAAATCAGTTACACAGAAAACACTCCAGAGAGCTCAGATTTTCTGTGTTAAAGGATATAAGGACAACAGCCCTTCATATTCAGGGATTCTATTTCAAATTAATGCTTAAACCAGGAAGCTAGTTTTTCTGGAAATTTCAGCTTTGAACTCCAGTTGCCTCTTTCTTTAACTTCTTTTATATACCAGATGCAAAGACAGGCAGAAATCCTATTTTTTCCTAGCATATACTACCTATTCTTACTACAGTGAAATGCAGACAAGTTTTTTTCCTTTTGTAGTACATACCAATCACTTCAGCATATGTAAAAGGATAATAAAGTTTAGCGAAAAAATGAAAATCTACTTCTACTCATTCTTTTTTCCTTTAGCTGTATTTATTTGGCACTGCACCACCTCGTATCAACAGCTTTCATCAGGCCAAAAGGAAGGAAGGAAAGACTTAATTTACAAAGTTCTGATGCTGCTGGCACCAATATTTTAACAGTCAAGAGTGAGTAGAGAAGGAAAATGTGGACTAATATGCACTAAAATCTGTGCATGAAGCAAAAAGTTAAAGCTCAAGACTGTAAATTCATTCTCACAAGAAAATTATGTCATCCAAATCATATAAATATATTAACCTATAACATTATTTTATTTTTAAAATCTCAGCAGTGGAATTAATAAAAATTGCAATGTGAACAACTATGAATACTTGAACACACAGATTATCAATATGATTACTTCATAAATTTATTTTTTAAAGGACTCCATACAATCAGAATCAAGGGTAGGCCAACAAGGCTGATATCTTGGTGGGAGTCTGTTACAGACCACCCAATCAGATCAGGAAATCAGGACAATGAGGGTGATGATTTACTCTACAGGCAGCTGGCAGAGGTCTCAAAATCACCAGTCCTTGTTCTTGTGGGTGACTTTAACCTGCCGGATGTCTGCTGGAAATTTAATACAGCAGAGTAAAGGCAGTCTAAGAGGTTCCTAGAGTACATAGAGGATAATTTTCTACTTCAGCTGGTAGATGAGCCTACTAGGGGTGGGGCCCTGCTAGATCTGCTGTATGCAAACAGAGAAGGACTGGTGGGAGAAGTGGTGGTTGGAGGCCATTTGGGGCAAAACAACCATGAAATTCTAGAGTTTTTGATACTCAGGGATGCAGGAAGGGCCATCAATAAAACTTTTACCCTGGACTTCCAAAGAGCAGACTTCAGCCTGCTCAAAAGCCTGGTTAAAAGTTTACCCTGGGAAACAGTCCTTGGAAAAAAAGGGTTCCAGGAGAGTTGGACATACTTCAGGAACGAAGTATTGAAGGCACAGAAGCAGCTGTCCTGGTGTGCCATAAGGTGAGCTGGCATGGAAGGCGGCCAGCCTGGCTGAACAGGGAAACTTTACAGGAAATTATGAAAAACAAAGAGCTTACCAGCTGCGGAAAAAAGGTCAGGCTACTCATGAAGAGTTCAGGAATATAGTCAGGTCATGTAGGAAGAAAATTAGAGACAAAGGCACAATTTGAATTAAATCCGGCCACTTCTGTCAGGGACAGCAAAAAGTGTTTTTATAAATACGTCAATAACAAAAGGAAGGGCAAGGAAAACCTTCATTCCTTGTTGGACATGGGAGAGAACAGAGTGACCCAAGATGAGGAAAAGCCTGAGGTACTTAACACCTTCTCTGCTTCAGTTTTTAATAGTAGGACAGGTTGTCCTCAGGACAACTGGTCTCTAGGGCTGATAGACAGAGATAGAAAGCCAAATAGCCTCCCTGAAATCTGAGAAGAAATGGTTAGAGATCTGCTTAGCCACTTGGATCCTCACAAGTCTATGGGACCAGATGGGATCCATCCCAGAGTGATGAGGGAGCTGGAGGTTTGGCAAAGCCTCTCTCCATCATTTACCGACAGTCCTGGCTCACTGGGGAGGTCCCAGAGAACTGAAAGTTGGTGAATGTCACACTAATCCAC